>NC_071259.1:15994719-16102219 GCF_023375685.1 Ictalurus furcatus | reverse complement strand
GTGTGTGTGTGTGTGTATATATATATATATATATATATATATATATATATATATATATATATATATATATATATATTATGTATGTGTATATATACACGTGTGTGTGTATATATGTATATATGTGTGTGTATATATATATATATATATATATATATAAAATGTATTTGTGTATACATTGTGTACACGTGTATATATAATATATATACATTGTATATATACACGTGTGTGTGTGTATATATGTGTGTGTGTGTATATATATATATATATATATATAAAAAAATATATATATATATATATACACACACATATATACATTGTATATATACACACGTGTGTGTGTGTGTATATATATGTGTGTGTGTGTGTATATATATATATATATATATATATATATATAATATAATGTGTATATGTGAATATATATATAATGTATACATACACATTATATATATATTTGTGTTTATGTATATATGTGTATATATATATATATATATTATGTATGTGTATATATACGTGTGTGTATATATATATGTGTATATATATATATATAAAATGTATTTGTGTATACATTGTGTACACGTATATATAATATATATACATTGTATATATACACGTGTGTATATATATATATGTGTGTGTGTGTGTGTATATATATATACTTATAATATACATATACATATACATATTATATATATGTACTTATATATGTGTGTGTGTGTGTATATACTTATATATATTATATATATTGTATAATATATATAAGTATATACATATATGCATTTTATATGTGTGTACATATATATTTATATATATATATATATATATAATGTGTGTATATACATATATGAAATGTATGTGTATATGTATATAATGTGTATATACACGTGTATATATTATGTATATAATGTGTGTATATAATGTGTACATATATATAATGTATATATGTGTATATATTATATACATTATATATACGTGTGTATATATAATTTGTGTATATATTTTATACATTATCTATATACGTGTGTGTATATATTTATATTATGTATATAATGTGTATATACACATATATACATTTTATGTGTATATAAAATGTATTTGTGTATACATTGTGTACACATGTATATGTATAATATATATAATATACAATAATATATATACACACAAGTATATGTAAACATATACATTGTGTATATATAATGTATATAATGTGTATATACACTTATATACATTTTATTTATATATGTATATAATGTGTATATACACGTGTACATATATAATGTATATATGTGTATATATTATATACATTATATATACGTGTGTATATATAATGTATATATGTGTATATATTTTATACATTATCTATATATATGTGTGTATATATGTATATGTGTTTATACACATGTATACATTTTATATATGTGTATATAAAATGTATTTGTGTATACATTGTGTACACATGTATATGTATAATATATAATATAGAATTATATATATATATATATATATATATATATATATATATATATATATACACACACACGAGTACATGTACACATACATTTTATATATGTGTATATATAATGTGTATATACACTTATATACATTTTTATTTATATATGTATATAATGTGTATATACACGTATGTGTACATATATATATAATGTATATATGTGTATATATTATATACATTATATATACATGTATATATAATGTATGTGTATATATTTTATACATTATCTATATACATGTGTGTGTATATATGTATATTATGTATATAATGTGTATATACACTTATATACATTTTATTTATATATGTATATAATGTGTATATACACGTGTACATATATATAATGTATATGTGTATATATTTTATACATTATCTATATACATGTGTGTATATATGTATATAATGTGTATATACACATATACATTTTATATATGTGTATATAAAATGTATTTATGTGTACATTGTGTACACGTGTATATGTATAATATATATAATATACAATTATATATATATACATGAGTATATGTACACATATACATTTTATATATGTGTATATATAATGTGTATGTACACGTGTGTGTGTATATAATGTGTGTATATAATCTGTACATACATATATATAATGTATGTGTATATATTATATACATTATATATATACATGTGTGTGTATATAATGTATATATAGTATCTATATATGTGTGTATATATATATATATATATATATATATATATATATATATATATATATATATATATATATATATATATATGAAACGATTGGTTGCCTTCAGCTAATTCATGCCTGCATGATAGGTGACGCTGACCGAGAATGCATTTTACGCCTGCGCACTAGGTGGCACAACCCAGCTGATCGGCCCATCGTCCATTGGGTCCTTAAAGTTCCATAGGGATCTATTATTTCGATTCAAGAGCATCATTGTGTCAAACTTTCATGTCGCTTAATCGTGCTCGGTGTGAACCTTTAGAATGGCCCAGTCAGTCACCTGACTTGAATCCATTTGAACAAGGTTTAAAGACAAAATGTTTAGAAGAATGGGACAAATTCACACCTAAATACTGTGGCCGATTTATTTCTTCATACAGCAAGCGTCCTGAAGCTGTCATTACAAAGGCTTCTCCTCTAAGTATTAAATAAATTTCAGTTAGCGTGTTCAATACTTTTTTCCTGTTTAATTCCTTTTTATTACACATAACTTCATTTATGGACTTTAATGTTTGGATTTCTTTGTATGTGTGGATTTCTTGAGTTAATACCAAGTCTGGTGAAAATTTCATGTGAATAGCCTCATTGGAAATATATTTACTGAAAAAATGTTGAGTCATTCAATACTTATTTCCCCCACTGTGTGTGTGTGTGTGTGTGTGTGTATACGGTGCATGTATACGTGCATGAAGCGATTGATCCGGATCACTAGGGGACGGCTCACATTAGGTTGGCAGCAGGTGAAACAAAGCTCAGCGTCTTACCAGATTTCAGAAAATAGTGATAATTTACCTGGTTATTTCCTGCGTGTTCACTCAATTTAATTGTGCGTACTTCACCTATAGCAAAGAGTGACTTTTGGACTTCAACAATCGGTGCTCTAACATAGTTTTGGACTATCCTTTCAACTTTGGCGAACTCCCTCCGGAGCTACAGAGAACACCACGGACATGTGGACCACTCACACCGACCGGAAGTGTCTGGCGTCGGCGTCGAGACCGCAAATAAAGACTGGGGAAGAGTGGAGGGCTGCGTGCTAAGCTAAGGCTAAACCCACATCGGCCAGCTCTACCTAGCATCTTCCTCGCCAATGACGAACAAGCTGGATGAACTAAAGATCTGGACCATCACAAAGAGAAGGCTCATGGACTGTAATCTCATGTTCTTCACAGAGACAAGGCTCTGTAACGATGTTCCAAACAGCATGGTAGATCTGGATGGATGCACTATCTTCAGGGCTGACAGAGAAGCAGCAGCCTCAGGTAAAAGCAGGGGTGTATGCATTTATATAAACAAAACATGGTGCAAGGACTGTGTCATTGTTGATACCTATTGCTTTGCTGGTCTGGAGTTCCTGATTATTAAGTGCAGGCCGTTCTATCTACCATGGGAGTTTACGTATATTGTGGCAGCCGCAGTTTATGTACCGCCGGATGCTAATGCAAAAGTGGCTATGAAAGAACTTTGGGCCACTATTAGCAAGCTACAAACTTTGCACCTGGATGGGGCCTTTATTGTCGCTGGGGACTTTAATCATTGCACTTTAAGATCTGTTCTCCCAAAGTTTCATCAAAATATCTCTTGCTCCACAAAGGGAGATAAAACATTGAACCATGTCTACACCAGTGCAATTAATGCTTACAAAGTCACACCCCTCCATCACTTGGGACAGTCTGACCATCTGTCTTTGTTCCTGCTCCCCAAGTATATCCCAGTCATCAAATGTGTGAAACCCACAACGAGGACCATCAAGATCTGGTTGGAGGGTGCTGACTCCACTCTTCAGCATCAATTCCAGCACACAGACTGGAGTGTGTTTGTTGCACAGGCCACCACAAACTCTCAGATTAACATTGACACTTATACCAACTCTGGCCTGGAGGTGTGTGGGTAGAGAGACCACACAGAACAAAATAAAAACCTTCCCCAATCAGAAGCTCTGGATGAAGAGAGGTTCTCCTCCTGCTCAAAGCAAAAGATGCAGCCTTCAGGTCTGGAGACTGTGAGGCTTACAGCTGAGCCAGAGCCAACCTGAGGAGGGGAATCTGTCAGGCTAAATACACACACAAACAGAGGATCGAAGAGCACTTCAATTCCTCTGACCCCCAGCATATGTGGCAAGGCATACAGTCCATCACAGATTACAAATCACCCAGCACTGCGCCTCCCTCCAGCTCTGCCTCCCTGCCTGACGAACTCAACCATTTCCATACTTGCTTTGACCGGGGTAACAAGGAGGTCTTCCTCAAAGTGGATCTACCACCTAATGAACTTCCGCTCACACTCTCCACCTCAGATGTTTGCTCTACTCTGAGCAAGTTGAATGCATGGAAGGCAGCTGGCCCTGATGGAATTCCTGGGCGTGTGCTTAGAGCTTGTGCGGAGCAGCTGGCCAAGGTCTTTACATACATTTTCAATCTGTCCCTGCCCAGGCAGCTGTCCCGACTAGCTTCAAGACTGCCACCATTGTGCCAGTACCGAAGCACTGAACTGCATTGGCCCTAAATGACTTTCGTCCTGTCGAACTCACCCCCATCGTTGCCAAGTGCTTTGAGAGACTGGTTCTGTCCCACCTTAAATCCTGTCTCCCTGCTCCATTGGACCCACACCAGTTTTCCTATTGCCGCAACAGGCCAATGTCGTTGATGGCCATTGCCGTTGATGCCATCTCTACGGCAGTCCACTGTACTCTAACCCACCTGGACAGTCAAAATTCACATGTCTTCATTGACTTCAGCTCAGCATTTAATACTGTGATTCCCTCCAACCTGATTTCCAAGCTCTGCCAGCTTGGTATCAGCACATCCCTCTGCAATTAAATTATTTACTTTTTGACTAACAGACCCTAAATCTAAATTAGATAATCTCTCCTCCTCCGTCATCACCTATGACCGTGTTCCTGTTTATGGTTCCAACAACATAATAAAGTTCACAGACGACATCACGGTGGTAGGCCTGATCAAAGATTTCATTAGCTCTGTACTTGTACTCTGTGTACTGACATTAAAGTTGAATCTAATCTAATGTGTTATTTGCCTCTGCAATTTGAGAACAATCCAGGAAAGGACCTGTTGAGAAAAAGATGTAACTACCAGAAAAGATCTACAATACATAAATAGATGTATATTTTGAATGCAATATAAAGTTTTGTGCTGACCTGGTCATTTCTCTGTGAATAGATTATGGCCCCTGAGGTTGGCCTCTTTGTCTCTTGCCATGAGATGATGTGACAAACCACAAAACGATTTAGTCATGTCTTTATCATAACATATACGTTGACATTCAAACACACACTGCGTGGAAAAAAGAACTGCTATACCTATTACTATCCTGGCTGGTAGAAGGCACATCAGCTCTTCTTTGTCTTTTGAAAATTGCTCAAAAGTGACAAGGTGTGCTGACCTCAACACTTTATTGTCTCCCTTGTTAAACAAACACAGCATGTTGCAACACGTGCAAAATGGCCAGTAGATTAGCAGGATAGTAACAATGCTCTTTTACTATCATTTAATCATCACGCCATCACAGTTGTCAAGTAAATCATGCAAATGCAGGTCAATAGTGGGGACAGTGTCTCTTTAATATTATGGCAAGAATGAATAGTCCCAATATGGCAGTCAAGATATAACTGTTTTGTTTATAATCTAAAAAAAAACAACAGTATTATCAGTGTTGTATCCTGTCATTGGTGACATAGCCAGTCACCTTTGAAGGCAGTATTCTATAGTGTGGACTCACTCACACACACACACACACACACACTCTGTCTCTGCTTATTATGATGCGGGAATCCTGATGTAAGAGGGCAACCCCAGTATTTCAGCACCTGGTCCACAAGACACGATATAAAGTTAAGGAATCAAACACAGCAGCAAATATTAAACATTGTGAAATAAAGCAAAGCAACAGAGAGCAAAATATGTCTTCCTCAGATGAAATGTTCGTTCTTTACATCCGCGTCAGTGGGAAACTAGTTATATTCCCTTTGCTATGCAAGGATAAGTGTGTCTGCCAAATGCCAAAAGTAAACTGAGAAAGCTGCTTATATGTACACAGGGATAAAGAGTAACATTTAACATAAGCATAAACACTACTTTGGTGTCTTAATCAGCTTTGTCACATATATATTGGGCCTTTCATAACTAGTACTTACCGTTTGGTCCATTTTGACAAATCAAATTATAAAGGTCTCACTCTACCTTTTGCTTTGGTCTTCATCAACACCCGCTTGCTTGTGGAGACGGACTAACAGCAGCTGGAGATCATGCATCGATACTGTACTGCTTTTCTGCAGTTCCAGGATGTGCAGTGTTGACTATCCAACCGAATCTGAACCCCTTAATTTGTGGAAGTGAATATTCAAAGCGAATTTAAATGGACCGATATTTACCTGTCGAATATTATTGGTGGTATTTAAATATTTTTTAAAAAATGAATATTTGGTAATGAACTTTGGAAGGAGAATATTGATTTATTGAATTTTTAAAAATGCATTAAAATACAAGAACAGTTAATACAATATATTTTTCCTTCAATTAGTGCAAAATACAATGAATTCAAATACAATAACTGTTAATATAATGCATTTTTCTTTCAATTAGTGTAATTCAACATGCTTTTTCATTTCAAAGAGACACATCATTATTTTACTTCCCCAGGTGCCACACTTGGCCAAAGTAACTAGCATGGCAGTGTGTGGTGCTGCTTAGCCAAACATAGGTAGTCGTTTTGTTGAGTTCTGGTCAGCAATGCTATCTTATTCTGTGCTTTTGATGGTTATTGTGTATGATGGTTATTTACATGCTAGGAGCACACAGGAAGAGGTAGCAAAGTAATGTGTTCACAACAGTAGCAGATTGCACAGCCAAGGGGTTGCATTCCTCTTAATGAAGAAATTGGATGTTGCTGTATTATGATTTAGGGATCCAGAGGGAGCTGGTGCCAAATTTTGGGGAGTTGCAACTGGACACAAATGGGGTGAAAACCACTGGAGTAAGGAACTTGATCAGATTTAAAAAAAAAAAAAAAAAAAAAAAAAAGTATAATAATTCCAAAAGGTATGTTTGGTGGATACAACCCATCCCCCCCAAAAATATACCTACAGTGCAACATCGTGGTGACAGCATTATACTTTAGGGCTGCTTTTCCTCAGCCAGAACTGGGGCTTTTATCAAGATGGATGGAGTAGATACAAATACCCACTGATTTTAGTGTAAAACCTTTGGGTGTCTGCTAGTAAGCTTAAGATGAAAAAGAATTTCAGCACAACAATGACATGAAGCACATATCCAAATCAACAAAGGAATGGCTTAACCGAAAGATATTAAAACCGAAGTGCTATTAAAATAATAGCAATAAAGAATACCGTTGGTTAATTGATAAATAAACAAGCATAAAAATATTTATTTTTAAATATCTTAAACAATAAAGAGTCCTAATTAAAAGCAAACTAACACAAGTATGATCCATATTAGGAAAAAGGCTAATAGCTTTCTAAGGAAATAGCGAACTAAGATTAATGTCAGATTGATATTAAATGCAACCCATAGTAATTAAACCATTTAATTTCTCATTTTATTTATATTTTATGAAGTTATTATAATATCTATTTTTATATTAAATTATTTATTTATTACTAAGCACATTTTCGGTCTTTATATTTTATTAGTTTTCTGTTTGTTTGTTTATCTGTTGTTCCTTTTATATCGGTTCTCCAGTATAGTGTCCATGTCTGCTAATAATATTGTGTTTTGGGGGGGATTAATCAAAACATGGAAACTGGAGTTTACTTTTCTAGTGATATCTGGCAAACATGAGTTTAAATGAAGTGAATTAAAATTAGTGAAGGAGAGCTGCAGCGTGCTGTATGTTTACAGACCGAACAGTTGCTACTCTTGATTAAGATTGGTGAGGATTTTTTAAATAAAGAAGTTTGAATTAAACCCACCTTGTAGCGTTGTTATTAATTACTCCGCATGAGGCCGCTGTCTCTACACGAGCAGGTGAAAGTTCAGGTTATTTTGCAGGATCAATAAAAGGTTGTGAGCTCGGAGAGTTGAGAGAAACCGATGATGTAGAGTTACTCTCTTCATCATAATGGCTTCTCTGCAGTATTTCCACACTGGTTCGGTTGACTGAGGAGATGAAAAGCAGTGTGAAAGTAACTGTTGCTCGGTGTAGATGCATTTTGGACTTCCTGTAGTTTTTATTCAGATTGTATTATACAACTCCGAACAGGTCACTCGCACCGGTGCGAATAAATATTTATTCACAGTCGCACAAAATACACTTCAGTCACAAATACGAGTGAAATGGTCGCACTGTAGAGCCCTGAGTTTATCTGCAAAGTTTTTTCCTGTTAGTTTCATGATTTCCCCTCGCGCAAAGCGCTGGAGCGCACAGTGAAGCTGGCCGCTCGAGCGCTAAAACCCTAACTGACACTGCAAAATTACGTCATCCCTGCGCCGCTCTATGACGAAATTTAAACGTTAATATCGCAGTTGATCATGTTCATTTAATCGTGGGCAGTCAAAATCGTAATCGCAATCGATATTCAATTAATTGTGCAGCGCTACAATTTAGTATGAGATATATACAAAAGAAGATGAAATCGGGATGGGCAAATACTTTTTCACATAACTGTAACTATAGAACATACAGTTTCTATTTTGCTACAGTGTTGTCCATATTATAACATGTTTATATGGATGTTTTTTCAGGTCTAGCCATCTTTTACTAAACTTTTTCTACTAAACTAACTTTTTCCATTTCTTTGATCCTTTACTGAATGTTTTATTATGTTTGTGTCACAGCTGCAGGCCAAGTTGGGGAAGTGACAGATTTCAGTCAAAAGCCAACAACTGTCACCCATACTCCTTCATCCAGGACCATGGTAAAGAGCAGAATAAGATCCTCCACTTATGTCCTTCTCTTTTCTGTCACTTCTAATGGACACCAACTGAGGGAACCTCCTGTTGAAAATGGTGTCCAACCCTCCAGTAGATTATCAGAGACTTTTAGACTCTATATCCTGTGTGTTAAACACAAGGCCCGTGAACTTGGAAAAATAATATTGAAATGGACTGTAGTATATTACTGCTCAACGTTTCACACTATACAGAATTCACAGCAGATCTGTAGTATGTGTGAGCTCACATTAAAGTGCTTAAATAAAAGTGACAGATGGTAACTTTTTTAACTGTAAACTGCTGTATGTACATGCATTCTGGTTTCTACTACAGCTGGCTTGACCACAGGTTAACTGTGTTCTGCGCTTGATGTAAATCACACTTGTGTCTAAAAACAATTAAGAAATCACATTGTGTGGGATAACCAGAAATTTATTTGAGTGGGATGAGGAAATATACAAAATAAATCATGATTGTTTTCTTGATCTGTACTATTAAAATTAAGTGTGACAATTAAGGAAAGTGTGACGTGCTCATGTATTACAGGTGCATGGCAGACAGCATTAGGAGCGGTGAGAACACTAATTTGTTATTTAGTCATGTGTGGCCCAATCTTCTACCAAGCAATCTTTATAATATTTATGAATATTTCTGTATTAATGAAGTTGCCCTAAAATTCTTTTATGACAGTTCCACTGAAATGATTAAACTCACATTCTTAATAATGGGGGAAGAATACACCTTATATTATAAATCTTGATCTGCTTTTCCTTTGCAGTAAACTCCAGCAAGCTACTTTACTGACTCTAATCTCAATATCTCTGTGCTTATAGTGTTTCCATCTGGTTAGTAACTTTCAAACAGGAAAAATGCATCATCTTGACTGGCTAATCCTATTTCTTACCAGCAACTGGTAGCCAATAAAATGTGATTAAACAAAGGAAAGCATTCATTTTAATAAAAGCTTTTATTATAATCAGTATAATAAATATTACCTTGATTGAATTGAATTTTCTATATAGCTGCATAAATGACCTAAAACATCATCAGATCTTCACAAGTCCTAAACGTAGGCAAAGAGAACCCAATTAAACAAATGAGACAAAAATATTATACTTGGTCATTTATTTATTAAGGAAAATGATCCAGTATCTAATATATGGCAAAAGTATGTGAGCCTCTAGAATTAGCAGCTAATTTGAAGGTGTAATTAGAGTCAGGTGTAATGATAATCAGGTGTGAGTGAGCATCCTGTTTTATTTAAAGAACAGGGATCTAGAAGTGTCTCATCTTCCCAATGTTTGTACAAGTGTATCATGGCACAAACAAAGGCGATTTCTGAGGATCTCAGAAAAAGAGTTCTTGATGCTCATCAGGCTGGAAAAGGTTATAAAACGATATCCAGAGTTTGGACTTCACCAATCCACAGTCAGATAGATGTGTGTGTACAAATGGAGGAAATGCAAGACCATTTTTACCCTCCTCAGAGTGGTGACCAACAAAGATCACTCCAAGAGCAAGATGTGTAATAGTCCACAAGGTCACAAAGGAACCCAGGGTAACTTCTAAGCAACTAAAGGTCTCTTCTAAGTCTCTGAGTCTCTTCTAAACTCCATTTTCATGAGTACACCATCAGGAGAACACTGAATAACAATGGTGTGCGAGGAGAAAGCTACTTCTCTCCAAAAAGAACTTTGCAGTTTGCTAACAATCACATGGACAAGCTAGTGGACTAGTGGAACAAAATAGAATTTTTTGTTTAAATGAGAAGTGTTATGTTTGGAGAAAGGAAAACACTGCATTCCAATATAAGAACCTTAACCCATCAGTGAAACATGGTGGTGGTAGTATCATGGTTTGGGCCAGTTTTGCTGTATCTTGGCCGGGACGGCTTGACTTCATTGATGGAACAATGAGTTCTGAATTATACCAGCGAATTCTAAAGGAAAATGTCAGGACATCTGTCTATGAACTGAATCTCAAGAGAAACTGGGTCATGCAGCAAGACAACGACTCTAAGCACACAGTCGTTCTACTAAAGAATGGTTAAAGAAGAATAAAGTTAATGTTTTGGAATGGCCACATCACAGTCCTGAACTTAATCCAAAAGAAATGTTGTGGAAGGACCTGAAGCAAGCAGTTCATGTGAGGAAACCCACCAACATCCCAGAGTTGAAGCTGTTTTGTACTGAGGTATTGGCTAAAATTCTCCCATTACCGGAAACTTTTAGTTGCAGTTATTGCTGCACAAGGGGGTCACACCAGATACTGAAAGCAAAACTTCACATACTTTTGCCACTCACATACATACATACATACATATATATGTGTATGTATATATGTATATATATGTATATGTGTGTGTGTGTGTGTGTGTGTGTATATATATATATATATATATATATATATATATATATATATATATATATATATATATATAAATAATATATATAATGTGTATATGTATGTATGTATGTATGTATGTATGTATGTATAAAATTATTTATTATTCAATAAATAATTGACCAAGTATAATATTTTTGTCTCATATGCTTAATTGGGTTCTCTTTATCTACTTTTAGGACCTGTGTGAAAATATGATGTTTTGGGTCAAATTTATGCAGAAATATGGAAAATTCTAAAGAGTTCACAAACTTTTAAGCACCACTGTATACCATGGTGCATTGAAGCTGTTTTGATGGATCATGGTGGCCTAGGATCTTACTAACACACTTTGTGTTGGGTTTTCTCTTTAATTTGTCATCTATCTGTCAAGATTTCATACTTTTACCGTGCGTCTGCTGATTTTGTTTTTTCCCCAAGTCATTCTCAAGTCATTTTATTATTTGGGCTGGACTAGATTTTGGCATGGTCAACCTCTCTTTTTTGTGGGCATTCACACACATTCTATGACCAATTTGGCCACACATAAGCATGATTAAATTTACCCTATGGAAGTGTGTTTAAGTATACCTAATGGAATACCTTATACACATTGCATTAACCAGCTAATGCAGCTTGCTGATTTGAAGAGCTCCTTACATGAGCAATGTCTCCATGGATGTGTGGAGAATAGTCATGTAGTCACAGCATTCAAGATATTTCCTAAAGGATTTGACCACACAAATTACATATAGACCAACTAATAAATGAAAGCTGCATAGATGTCGTGACAGATTGCTTATAGAAGAGTCATAGAGATGTACAGATGCAGTGTTGAATATCAGTATATGGGTCAATACAGGTATGAAGTGCTGGATTAGAATCAAACCAGAGTTGTTGTTTTTTTTTTTTTTTCCATTCTGATTAACTTACATACTTTATGCTATGTGTTGAGGCACAACAGAGATATGCATGAACACATCTGGTGTTTGCCTAAGCTCTGATATTAGTATTGTATCTAAATACAGTGGGGGGAAATAAGTATTGATCATGTCAGCATTTTTTTTTCAGTAAATATATTTCCAATGAGGCTATTCCTATGAAATTTTCACCAGACATCAGTATTACGCATACATTTTTTGTGGACTTAACTAATGTTGTGAATTCTTTATATTCCCAGATTTCTTGAGTTAATACTGATGTCTGGTGAAAATTTCATGTGAATAGCCTCATAGGAAATATATTGTGTGAAAGAAATGTTAACGCGTTCAATATGTATTTCCCCCACTGTATGAAGATCACTACATCTCTAATCATAATTAATTTAATAGTTGTTATTGTTTGTAACTGGTTGTGGAGTGGATGAGTGGTTGTGGATTTACACAGAGAGGCGTTTGAGGTGAAAACCATCTATTCTGCCAGATTTAGAGATAACTAGGCCTGTCACGATAACAAATTTTATTGCACAATATATTGTTCCAGAAATAATTGCGATAAATTATGATAGTCATTTTAAGACCACTTTAAACCACCGATATAATGATAATATAATTGCATAGTTATTTTCTTCTGATGAAATTATCCTTTAAATGTAGTCAATATTTCATCATGTATATTTATTAATTTTAGTCTATTTTTGACTAAATTGGCATCGAATATTAGTAAGTGACATTTTAGTTGATAAGAAACATGCATCAACAAAAACATGTGAAAACTGCCCTTGTTGTGAAAACCTGATCTCCTGAAATAATTACAAAGATTACATTAACATTACAAAGAGTACACTACTGTAATACAATATTGTGAAATCTTTATACTTTATTTAAGCAGGTAAATTCCCCATCAATATTGAATGTGACTCTATTATTTGACATTAGAACTATTCTTTCTAGATTTGTCTTTTTCAAAAAACATTGCTGGTGCATTTTCAACAAATATTAGAAGTTTGAATGTAAATTTAACAACCCTAGACCAGCCAAGAGGACAAAAGCAGTGCAAATGGCTAAGTGTGTCTGGAATCTCCCCCTTGTGCTAAGTGCTGTGTGCAGTTCAGTGTTTTGCTGCCTTTTGTTTTATGGTGTTATTCTCCATGTAATTGATATAGTTCCATTTTCTTGTTTGTTTTAAGACAGAGTTGATTGTTGGGAATGTTTTGGTGGTGGGTTAAACATGCACATTATAACTGAATGGGCCAATAATCTCAGTAAATGCCTTTGACTTAGTGTAGAAAATGCATGTAGGATTGTATTGCCAACCATTAGGTTATCATGTTTGCACATAGCTCTTACTGTAGGGCACTTCTATCCTTATATAAACCCTGGGTTTTATCTGGTAGGATGAGGAGGGACAGCAGAGTCTGGAGTGTGTCCAGGCCAATCAAATCTTCCCAAGAAAGCCCCCTGTCCTGGAGGAGGAGGATCTACAGGTGAGACACTCATTTCGATATGAACTGAGCTGTACAGTTAAATTAAGATTTTAATTTTAGGTCTTCGCAAGCTTTTGTACATAAATATTTGAAGATTGATGAATTTGTTGTTTTTTTAGCTGTCTACAACAGTGTATTGGAGTTCAGGTGGACTTCGGGTTTCTTCCCCAATGATTCTCTGCCAGGCCTTTACTGCAGTTTCAATTCATGCTTGTTCTTGGGGCATATTGCCTTGAATTTTGCCTTCAGCACTTGGTCAGGTGACTGACTTGGCCAGAGCAGAACATTCCACTTTTTGCCAACTTGGGTTGCTTTTGAAGAATGCTTTGGGTCAATGTCGCTCTCCACTGTGAAACCCTGTTTAGTGAGTTTTGAAGCATTTGGCTAAATCTAAGCAGTTAATATAGCCCTTTGTCTTATCTGTCCATAGGATGTTGTTCCAGAACTTTATGGGCTTTTTTTTTTTTAAAGATGTTTTTGGCAAACTCTAATCAGGGCTTCCTTTTTTGAGGCTTACCAGTTGTTTAGATTTTGTTGAAACCCTCTGTATTGATTCAAGTAAAGCCTCCTCTTGTTTGTTCACTTTGATATAGATAAGCCTACCTCCTGGACAGTGTTCTTCATCTGGCCAACTGTTGTGAAAGGGTTTTACTTTGCCAGGGAAAGAATTCTTTTGTCTTTCACCACAGTTGTTTTCTGTGGTCCTCCTGGTCTTTTGGTGTTCCTGAGCTCACCAGTGTGTTATTTCTTTTTAATAATGTATATGAGAGAAATTTGTTTAATTAAAGAAAATGTATCCTAAAAACATTTTTAGAAAGCCTTTTATTAACAGTGCTACATGTGTCACCTCTGCTGGTACTCCTAGAAGTTCTTATGAACAAAATTCAACCAAAGCATGTTCCCATTTATATTTTGTTTTGAAAACTCTTTTGCCGTCAAATCCGACTTCACTGGGGTGTGAATGAAGTCAAAGTCCTTTATTTGTCATTTGCACAGTTGACACATGGAAAATTGTACAATGAAATTCTTGTTAGCTCCACTAACAAATACTGGACATATATTAACATATAACATCTAATAAACAAAATATACAAATTCAAATACAAAGAATAATAAGGGTACATTTAATACATTTTCAGTATACAAAAACACACAAGAGATGCACAAAATATACATGAATATGTGTGGGTAATGTACATACTAAGTGTGCAATGTGCAAAGTAGTGTGCGAAAAAGCTTAGCAAATTATGCTGTCACTGATTGTTTAACAGTCTGATGGCTTGGGAAAAGTAATTGTTTTTCAGCCTATTTGTGCACCCCTGGATGCTCTGGTAGTGCCTGCTGGATAGAAGCAGCTGAAATTGCCCTGGGTGACAGTCGTCAGGGCTCAAACTTCCTCTCTGTAGGCTGTTTCATCAGCCATTGGACCACCTGTGGCCTCCCTGTCAAAGTCCAGTGTCAAGTTGCACAGATCGCTGGCTGACTAAACCCAATTCCTATTGATTGGTGACAAGCTTGAAAGGAATTATGGTATTAAATGCTGAACTGTAGTTCCCTTAGATATTCATTAACATGGGGAAGATTAAAAAAGAAAATGAGAGAAACGTGTGTTGATCTTCATAAATCAGGCAATGACTATAACAATAACTCATTCTTGAAAATGCACATATCCATTCTTAGAGCAATTATCATTAACTTTAAAACAACGGGAGCTGTAATGAACCTGCCTGGAAGAGTATGCAAGTGTATTTTGCTCCTACACACTGTGAGGAGTTTGAGACCATGAGAACATGTTTGGAGAGTTGCAGAAGATGGTAGCATTCTGTGTTCGCCAAGTCTTTAAATCTACCGTTAGATCAAGTGAACTGGCTTTTTATTGTCATTTCACCCATATACAGTTGGTACAGTACACAGTGAAACAAAACAATGTTCCTCCAGGACCATGGTGCTACATAAAATAACACCCTAACCACATGAGATGACACAGAACTAAAAAAAAAAAAAACCCTACACATTCTACATAAAGTACACATGCAAACATGTGCAAACAACACAAGACAGTACAGTAACTACTAAAACAGGACAATGGGCAGAGTAAGAAACAGTGTATTGCTGACCAGTACACAGTTCTTGTATGGAAGTATCTGATATAACAGGTAGTGTAAAAGAATATCAATATAATAAAACTTTTTTTTTTTTTTTAATACTGTGAATATAAACATAACATACTATGACATAGTATTCAGCAGATTATCTTGTACCATATGTGGATATGGTATTGCAGTAGCAACCAGGTAAAGAGTATAGTGGTGACAAGAAATTGAATATAATATTTTTTATAAGTACATTAGCAGTAAAAATACAGGTTGTCAGTACAGAAAGGTGCAAAAATTGCAAGGGAGTGGGATGGTGTTCAGTTCAGTGTGTGTGTGTGTGCATGTCAGTCCAGTCACTGAGTACTGAGGAGTCTGATGGCTTGGGGGAAGAAGCTGTTACACAGTCTGGCCATTAGGGTGAAGGCCCAAATTCTTCGGTACCTTTTTCCAGACGGCAGGAGGGCGAAGAGTTTGTGTTAGAGGTGTGTGGGGTCATCCACAATCCTGGTGGCTTTGCGGATGCAGCGTAAATGTCTATGATGGAGGGAAGAGAGATCCTGATGATATCAGCTGTCCTCACCATCTGTTGCAGGGTCTTGTGATCCGAAACACTGCCATTTCCAAACCAGGCAGTGATGCAGCTGCTCAGGATGCTCTCAGTGGTTCCTCTGTATAACGTAGTGAGGATGAGGGGTGGGATATGGGCTTTTTTCAGCCTTCACAGAAAATAGAGACGATCCTGGGCTTTCTTGGTTATGGAGCTGGTGATGTTCAGTGGTCGCTCCTTGTTCTCCTGAAGTCAACAACCATCTCTTTTGTTTTTTCCACATTCAGAGACTGGTTGTTGGCTCTGCACCAGTCCATTAGACACAGCACCTCCTCTCTGTATGATGACTCATTGTTCTTGCTGATGAGACCCACCACAGTCACGCCATCGGCGAAATTGATGATGTGATTCGAGCTGTGCATTGCTGCACAGTTGTGAGTCAGCAGAGTGAACAGCAATGGACTGAGCACACAGCCCTTGGGGGCCCCCGTGCTCAGTGTGGTGGTGCTGGAGATGCTGTTCCCGATCTGGACTGACTGAGGTCTCCCAGTCAGGAAGTCCAGGATTCAGTTGCAGATGCCCCAGTAGGTTCAGCTTTCCAGTAAGGTGCTGAGGAATGATTGGGTTGAATGCTGAACTGAAGTCTATGAAAAGCATTTGAACGTAGGTGTCCTTTTGTGGGTGAAGGCCAGATGTAGGGTGGTGGCGATGCTATCATCTGTTGAGCGGTTGGGACAATATGTGAATTGCAGGGGGTCCAGTGAGGGGGGCAGCATGGTCTTGATGTGCCTCATAACGAGCCTCTTGAAGCACTTCATGATGATGGGTGTGAGTGCAATGGGACGGTAGTCATTGAGGCAGAACACTGAACACTTCTTCGGCACAGGGACAATGTTGGTGACCTTGAATCACGTTGGAACGATGGCGCTGCTCAGGGAGATGTTGAAGATATCAGTGAGAATATCTGCTAGCTGGTCTGCATGTCCTCTGAGCACTCTGCCAGGAATGTTTCCTGGTCCAGTGGCTTTCCCTAGGTTGACTCTGCATAGAGTTTTCCTCACATCAGCCGCTGTACGTGAAGTGACTGTGGATTTTCTGGGCATGTGCACACTTTGCCTCTCTGATGGCCTGGGACAGTTTGGCTCTCGCTGTTCTTAGGGCTGTCTTGTCACCTGCCCTGAACGCAGAGTCTCGGGTCCTCAGCAGTGCCCGGACCGCTGCAGTCATCTACGGCTTCTGCTTGGAGAGTGTGGTGATGGTCTTGGAGTCAATGACATCATGAATTCACTTGCTGATGTAGCTGGTCACCGATGCCGTGTATTCCTCCAAATTGGTGGAGTCGCTGTCAGTTGCAGCCTCCCTGAACATGTGCCAGTCAGTATGCTCAAAGCAGTCTTGAAGAGCAGAGATGGCTCCTGCTGGCCAGGTTTTCACCTACCTCAAAACCAGTTTGGAGCATCTGACAAGCGGTTTGTATGCTGGGATTAGCATAACAGAGATGTGGTCTGAGTATCCGAGCTGGGGGCGGGGCTCTGCCTGGTCTGCGCCGGAGATGTTTGTGTAAACAAGATCCAGCGTGTTCACCCCTCTTGTTGCAACGTCCACATGTTGGTGGAATTTAGGGAACACTGATTTGAGATTTGCATGGTTGAAATGTCTGGCAATCAAGGTGCATATTCTGCAGTTCGCTGTTAGCCCCAGACAGTTCACAAAGCCTCCTTAGCTTCTGCGCTGGGAGGAATATATACTGTGATTATAAGAACAGTATTGAATTCCCATGGTAAATAAAATGATCTGCATCTAACAGTCAGAAACTCCACCAGGGATGAGCAGTAAATAGAGACTAGCACAGAGTTCTTCCGCCATTCAGTGTTGACGTAAACGCACAAGCCACCACCGAGAGCCTTAGTGCACAGAACTGTGTTCCTGTCGGCACAAAACAAAGCGAGCCCATCTAGCTGAATGGTGGCACCCGGAACTCTGTCGTTGATCCATGTCTCCGTGAAAACTAAGACGAAACAGTCTCAACTCACGCTGCGTTGCCTGCTGGAGTCAGATGTAGTCCAGTTTATTGAAAGAGAGCCACCTCCATGCCAAAAAACTATTTGGAAGGTGTGCTAAAAGAAAGCCTTTTATTTAATCTAATGACGAACATAAGTGATTGGAGTTTGCTAGGCTCTTCTGTAACTTAGCCTGGAACTAGTTTCTGTGGTCAGATGGTTATGCAGAAGAAAGAACCTAATCCCCACTGGTAAGTATGGTGGAGGAACTGTGATTATGTAGGCTGCTTTTCTTTTAAAGGCACTTGTTAGGATCATAGTTGGGTATACTTTGTAACGCGTCACTGTATGCTAATTACTTTTTCTGATAACACAGTAATGTAACACATTAATTTTAAATTGATTTAATTTGATTATAGTTACTGATGTCAATAAAATTGTTACTTGCATTACAAATGTATTGTTAAAACAATTTTAAGTAAAATCCATTTTTAAAATAAATCCCATTTTGCATGGCTGCATCAGTTAAAAATTCTGTGTAAAACTATGCCATGTACGCAGCTTGTGTGCACATAGGTACTCCTGCGATATATCTTTGGAAAGCTAAGATTCTTGTGATTCGATTGATATAAACCATTTCAAGATACAATCACAACAGCAGCTACAATCAGCGTCTCTGGCAGACCACCAACATACAAACAAACGCTTACAAAACTGAGGCAACTCACCTATGAAGCCTCACAGCAGTCCACTGATCGATAACATCCTGACAAAATTTGTCAATATCCATGGACTTTTGCTGTGTCATTTCAAATTACCGGCAGATGTGTCTAATCTTTCATGTATTCTCCGTAATAACTTCCGTTCGCTTGTGAATATTCCTTATCTCTTGACTTCAAAATGCCCGTTGGACTTTTTGATTCACACCTCATTTGAACCAATAGGAGCTTCCATGTCCTGTCCATAGCCTTCAATAGCCAATGAGAGTCTGCGCTGAAGGGAAGTGCCTTCCCCCTTTCCTTTGTGAAAAGCTCTAACCTATTGCAACCAATTGTGTTGATGACTGGCGTGTCGTATAGCCAATGAAATTCTGAAAAATATGATATGCTGCTTTAGGGATGAGTTTCAACACTTCAATTTAAAGTCTATACGTAAAGCTGAGTAATTAGTGGTAAGTGTCTCGTTTTTCTGTGCATAAGCGCGCATGAAGGTTTAAATTATGATGTTATTTAAAATAACATTTTGTATATTGCTGCATTAGTGCCCAAAATTATGGAAAAAATCAATCAAGAGTAGTAGCCTTTTTATCCTTTGTATGTTTTCCTGGTAACCAAGAGTTTCCAAAAGGTGATTTTGGTCAAATGCATGGACATACCCTTAGAAAAATTTCCTTTGGTATTGTTATCAATTTTGAACTTGGACTAGATAAGGCTTCATACTGTGGTGCAATTGTGTTTTCCAGCTAATAGTTCCCAGTTGTAGTCATCTGCAGGCATCTGTATGCAGTAAAAATCAGGCGTGGGGGGGGACCTTTCTATTTCAGTGTGTTCAAACTTCTATTACTCAATACCACTTACAGTGATTCTGATTACTGGGGAAAAACTTCAGAGTGTCACCTTTCAAAAGAGTCCAAAACCATGCATGTACTCCAGATGTTTCAAGAACAGCTTTAATTGTACTTTGGGAATGCCTTGGATAGGTGTTTTTAGGTTAATTTTACAGGAGTTGAGCAATGATCATGTGCTTTAATGAATCACCAGGGAACGTGCGCTAAAATTACTGAAAGAACTATGAGTTTCACTTTGTAGTGTATTTTTTGTAGATTTGGTAGGTTTAGAAAGTAACTTGAAAGTAAACTAATGAGTAACCTGATTACTTTTTACATGCAGTAATCAATAATGTAATCAAATTGCATTTTAAAGTAGTAATTAGTAGGGCTGCACGATTATGGCCAAAATGATAATCCCGATTATTTTGATCAATATTGAGATCTCGATTATTTATCATGATTATTCATCGATTTTAGGGACAACATATTTTTATTGCACAGCATTTAAATAAACAGACTGCTGCTTTCACCACCATGTTGTGCTACATTCCTGATAATGTACAAATCTTTGCATCAAATTAGACTGATCCTTAAAGTGCATCTCGTAGAAGCAAAATAATAAAATTGTACCCAAAATATAGGATAAGTAAAAATGCCATCAACCAAATGAAAATATGCATCAAATATAAATGAAAACAATTCAGGCATATGCAGAAAAGACAATAACAGTGTTTACAGGAGGAGAGACGCAAGACAATTTCTTTTAGGAGATTACAAAAATTTAAGAGCACAGTTGAAGCTTAGTGTTATTTATTTATTTATTTATTTATGAGATGGTAGCGTTAATGTGGCACAATATAACACAAGTAGGCATGAGAAAACTTGAGCTTGTCAATTATGACAGAATTTAGGAACATAGTGCGGGATCAATAAAAGATGGTGGTTGTGAGATCGGGAAGTTGAGAGAAGCAGATGATGTACAGTGTTGCTCGTCATCATGGCTTCGCTGCAGTATTTACACACTTGTTCGGTTGACTGAGGAGATGAAAAGCAGTGTGAAAGTAACTGTTGCTCATTGTAGATGCATTTTGGAGTTCCTGTAGTTTTTATTCCGATTGTGTTATACAACTTCGAACAGGTCACTCGCACCAGTGCGAATAAATATTTAGTCACAGTTGCACAAAGTACTTCAGTCGCAAATGCGAGTGAAATGGTCGCACTGTAGAGCCCTGAGTTTATCTGTAAAGTTTTTTCCCATTCAGCGTGATGATGTTTAATGTCCCCGACAACCTCTGTAGTGCCATTTAGCATCATGCTAGCTAGTGTCATGATTTCCCCTTGCTCAAGCGCTGGAGCTCACAGAGAAACTGGCAGCTCGAACGCTAAAATGCTAACTCCGTTTGCGGGTTTTGGAAATACAAAATGACTTCAGCCCTGCGCTGCTCTATGTGATTGGCTGTAAGTGTAGGAAGCGCTTGATTTGAGTGGAGAAAACAGCGGAGTTTTCTATGAGCGGAGGACAAACTTTAAACGTCAATATCGCAGTTGATCATGTTCATTTAATCGTGGGCAATCAAAATCGTAATCGCAATCGATATCCGATTAATTGTGCAGCCCTAGTAATTAGTCATCTGTAGTGGATTACTTTTTTTGAGTAACTTACCCAACACAGGTTAGGATACATGCCATGATGACATACCTTTTTAAATTTTAAATAAATATCTGGCTGCCTCTGGAGCTATAACTGGGTCATGGCTGATCAAAAATGTACATCCAAATCAACACAAAAATGGCTCAGTGAAAATTGGTGATGGAGAGTCTACAAGAGAGGACCTTGAAATCTGGAGGCATTCTTTTTTGATGAGCAGTCTCAGGTTCCTTGCTGTCTATTCTCCTATCTCGTCAGACATTATAGGGGAAGACGAAGTGCTATTTCTAATGATTGCAAAGGGAGGTTGCTCAAAGAACTAAATGCAGAGTTGCCAATAATTGTGACTTTTTGATTTTAGAATAAATTTACTTTTAAATGTTCAAATGTACAATTTTTTTTTGTAGGTGCCTTTCCCAGAGCTGCATGGAGAGTTTACAAAGTATGTGGGGAGGGCAGAGGATGCAGTCATTGCCATGTCCAGCTACCGCCTACATGTCAATTTCAAAGAGTCTATAGTCAATGTAAGTATGTGGCTTGGTAGCCAGAGCTCCTTGTCTTTCCTTTCACAGGGAAAGAACATACTTGGCAGTCAGGTGGAGAAATAAAGCAAATTTTAGTTTCCTCTATGTTCTTGAGTCTTTCAAAGATACTTTAGCATTATAGAAAACTTACAGCTTCATACTATTCTTGGCATTCTTTCCATTGTTAATTGTAGTCCAATGTCAGATATTTAAAAAAATACTAGTGCACATCCTCTTTGATTGTAGAGATAATGTTATGTAGATAGCACACAACTAACCTGTTGACAGCCTGTTAATGATGACATCAATAAATACAGGAATATTTGAAACCACTTGCAAGCTTGTTGGTGTGATTTGTTAATATTTAAATATTTTTACTGGCCATACATTATACTTGAGGCTGAAAATTCTGTATATACAGTGCCCTCCACTAATATTGGCACCCTTGAAAAGATGAGCAAAGAAGGCTGTGAAAAATTGTCTTTATTGTTTAACCTTTTGATCTTTTGTTAATAAAAAAATTCACAATAATACTCTGCTCTGATGGATATCAAACAATTGCAAACACAACACAGGTTTATCCAAAAATAAATGATCTTTGTTAAATATAGGTGTGCAACAATTATTGGCACCCCTATGAATTCATATTAGAGAAATATATTTGAAGTATATTCCCATTGATAATTTACATTTTAGTACACCTGGGTGACTAGGAACAGGAAATTGTTCAACCATGACTTCCTGTTTCACAGGGGTATAAATATGAGGTAACACATAGGCCAAATTCCCTTAGTCATTCATAACAATGGGTAAGACCGAGGAATATAGCTGTGAAGTGTGGCAAAAGGTTGTTGAGCTTCAGAAAATAGGAAGTGGCTATAAGAAAATAGCACAAGCATCAAAATTGCCGACTTCCACCATCAGGGAAATAATTAAGAAGTTCCAGTCAACTGGAAATGTTATGAATCAACCTGGAATGACATGTGTCTGTATTGTCTCAACACACTGTGAAGAGGATGGTTCAAGTGGCCAAAATATCTCCAAGGATTGCAGCTGGAGAATTGCAGAATTAATTGCATCTTGGGGTCAGAAAGTCTCCAAAACAACATTCCGAAGTCACCAAGTTATTTGGAAGAGTTTCAAGAAAAAAGCCTCTACTCTTATCCAAAAATAAACTCAAGTGTCTTCCGTTTGCCAGACACTACTGGAACTTCAAATGGGATTGGGATTGAACTGAAGAGGACAGTCCACCAGCATGGATCTCCAACTTTGAAGGATCTGGGGAGATTCTGCATGGAGGAATGGTCTCGGATCCCTTGCCATGTATTCTCAAAACTCACCAGGCATTATAGGAGAAGACTCGTATATTATCTTGGCAAAGGGAGGTAGCACAAAGTATTGACTTAAAAGGGTGCCAATAATTGTTGCACTCCTATCTTTAACAGATATTGTTTTGGATAAACCTGTGTTTTGTTTGCAATTGTTTGATATCCTTGAGCGCAGAGTATGTTTGTGCATTTTTCACAAAAGGAGATCAAAAGGTTAAACAATAAAGACAAATTTTCACAGCACTGTATAGTTCCACCTTAATAGACACAATAGATGTTATTTAGTTGCCCATTATGCATTAGTAGCTCAAATCTTTAACCTTTTTAATTGTGCATTACCCTTTTTCCAGTGACAAGGTTCAGCAGTTTGCATAACTTCAAACTGTTCCCAGCTATGTTGAGTCAGCTCTGGAGTAATGTTGTTCTGTCACCAAAATGCTTCTGGTTGGAAACCAGGAGGTGGCATAATGTTTTTGCCATAGCAGTCTGAGCAAGTCAAGTCTGCCATATAAAAAGGTTGTCATTTTTTTTCTTCTGAATTTTAAAAGGAGGTTGGGGGCTGTTTAAACACCTTAATGTTGAATAGTCTGCCAACCAATATCTATCCACAGCCTTCCTTTGCTCAAAAATTGACCACTGATGAAAGACTATAGGATTACTGTGCTGGAAATGGTCTACCACCAAATTGTACCTTCTCAGTCGATCTGTGGTATGCCCTTTCCATTGATGGCTAGAGTAGAGGGTGGCTGACAAATTGTGTACAGCAACAGTGGAAGATGTTTTAAATAAATTGGCCAATTTATGTAGCTAACTGTTGACTATATAAGTGTTGTTCCTTTTTAGGATTTTTACATATGAAAAGCTCTATGATGACTGTCCATGTTTAGCATTTGTCTGATGTCTAACACTGTAAATTATCCCTCTAACCCCTCACCCTACACTCGTTTCCTTTTATTTTACTGAGGGTCCATGCACCCTTTGAAGTAACTGAGTGTGGTAGATATTGGGACCACTGGTGGCTTTCATGTTGTGCTGCTAAATTTATTCATATATGTATTTACTAAATTCTTTTCAGGGTATGTAGCATGGCAGAATTATGCATTCAGACAGGCAGTCTCTGACAAGGGCTCTAAAAAGGTCCAGTGGCTGCAGTCACAGTTTGTATGTATAGGTTTGTCAATGACCTTTGCTTATTCTGCTTGCTAAGCCCCTTGCTGTGGTTTCAGTGCTTTTGTTTAGTTATTCATCTGTCTTCCCTGTATGTAGCCTCTCTCAATGTTTCTTCAGTGTCCTTTTTCTGCTGTGGTTAGGTTTGGAAACGATATCAATAACATGACCTGTGGATAGGAGCTGTGCAGTGTTCTTTTCAATTTAGTGAATGGTTCAGTGTGCTAGTTAAGGGTTACATGTTTTCTGTGTCATGGCATTTCAGTGAGGTAAATGAATGTTCTTGCTGAAGATGACTGCTCTCTGTGTTCCTGTGAAAGTGTGTGTATATGTAAGTAACACTTTTGGGGGTACATATAGACATCTTAACTGCCGTTTCAATAGGACTGACAATGAGCCAGTGCAATGATGTGGATGACTCGGAGAAAGTGACAAGGGTAGATGTTGAATGGAAATATATTCATGTCTGTGTGAGTGAGAGATAACAGATTAATCACTTTTCATATATTCATCATGCCTGTGTCTACATTAAGTCAATAAACAATATAAGAAAAACACCACATCTGGCAATATTTTGATACAGATAGCAGAATTCTTGTGGTGGTACAAGTTGGAGGTCAGCACAAAGTCTTGGGAACGGGTATTTTTAACTCTTATGCAGACGGGAGTGGGCAGCCAGCTATGGATCTCACAAGACACAAGATGATACATGTTCAATACAACTCCATTAAAAGTCTTAACCTATAATGTACACAAATCAGGTACTTTAGTTTTGCGTCATCATGTGGTGTAGTACATACAGTCAGATTCATAAATATTTGGACAATAACAAGGTTATTGTTATTTTAGCTGTCAAGCACAGTACACAGTCATGTGAAAAAATAAGTATACCCCATGGATTTTTGTTTGTTTGTTTGTTTTTACATATTTGGACAAGCAAACATTTGATCCTCTTTGAAACAGTGCCTATTAATAAAGGTCTTACACTCTATCAAGTAACACATAAAATTGACATTTTGACATAGATCTAAAAGGTTATCTAAGGCCTCCCGAAAAAAGGTTGTGGATACCTATGAGTCTTTCAAGGGATTTAAAACTATCTCAAAATTATTGAAATTTGAAATACATCATTCCACTATAAGGAAAATCATCTACACATGGTGCAGATTTCAAACGACTACCAATTTGTCCAGGACTGGCCGTCCCAGCAAATTCAGCCCAACTGTCTGATGAAAAAAGAAGTCTCTGAGAACCCCAAAATGTAATGATACCAGCAACTTCTGGTATCAAAGTGCATGTTTCTACAATCAGAAAGAGATTGCATTAATTTGACCTGCATAGGAGGCGTGCCAGGAAAACCCTTTGCAAGACTACATTTTGCCGATGAGCATGTAGGCAAAGTCCAGGCCTTTTGGAATAATGTGCTCTGGACAGATAAATCAAAGATAGAGTTGTTTGGCCTAATAATAGTAATAGCAGTAATTTAGCCTAGTAATAGCAGACATGTTTAGTGCAGACCAAAGACAGCTTTTCAGGAGAAGCACCTCATACCAACTCTGAAGTACGGTGGTAGAAATGTTAAGGTTTGGGGTTGCTTCACTGCCTCAGGAACTGGAAGGTTGCATTGATTCAACTATGAATTCTGCATCATATCAAAGAGTGCTTGAAGATAATGTGAGGCCATCTGTCCAAAAGTTGAAGTTGAACCGAAAGTGGGCCTCTCAACAGGATAATGATCCTAAGCACACTAGCAAATCCACCAAGGAATGGCTCAAAAAGAAGAAATTAAGGGCTATGGAATGGCAAAGGCCAGATTTGAATCCTATTGAAGTGTTGTGGAGGGATTGGAAACAAGCAGTACATGCAAGAAAACCGTCAAACATCTTGCAATTGAAATTATATTGCATGTAAGAGTGGTCAGAAATTTCAGCAAGCTGGGTGGACAATTATGCAAAATGCAAAACGGTGGCTGCCCAGACCATGGTTTTCCTTGCTGCTAACCTTGTTGATGGACAGACCAAGGCAGCATCCCCTCTGGAGGGATCTGCTATCCCAGCTGGATGGTATTTGGCATCCAAACCCAGCCTGCCTACAGTTATGGGTCTGGCCTCTGGGGCCAACTCCTTTGACTGTGAACCTTTGGTCATTCACACTGTTCTCAATGCAAGGGCTGTTTCTACATGTATACTTTATGCCTATTGATGGAAGTCTTTTTTATTCGTGGTACAAGACTTGTGGTTTTGACCCTGTACAATGTACAGTCTCAGTAGTTTTGGGTTTCCTACAAGGTCTTTTGGACAGTGGCAAAGCAGCCTTCACCTTAAGTTTATGTTGTGGCTATCTCTGTGCACTGTTTGCCTGTGGACGGCTCGTCTCTGGGCTCCCACAACCTAGTTTGCAGTTTTTTTAAAGAGTGCAAGGTGCCTCAATCCTGATGGAAACCAGATTGTACCGCTGTTATCCTTAGGCCCAATGAGACTTTCTTTCCTAAGGTGCTCTTGCACCAGTTCTTTAATCAGTCCATTTAGCTGTGTTCCTTCCAGCTGATGGTTCTTGAACAGTGTTCTGTGCTCCTGTGCCCTGTGTGGGCCGTGAGGTGCTATATAGGGGCTTCAGCAAAGTTAAGTCAATCAGAACATTTGTTTGTCTGTTATGGGGTGTTAAGAAATGTGCCCCTCTGTCTAAAAAGAGTCTGTCACAGTGGTTGTTGAGGTTATTTCCTTAGCATACTAGAAGGCCCGGCAACCCATGCCCAGGTCAGTCACTTGCCATTCCACCAAGGCTATTTTCTCTTCATGGGATGCCTTCAGGCTGTTTCTCTTGGTGACATCTGTGCTGCAGTGACCTGTACCTTCACAAGATTCTGCAATGTCAATGTTTCTTCATCCCAGGATGTGAGCTCGGCTGTGCTTTGCCGATATCCCCTGGGTTTGTCTTGTAAGTTACTCCTCGTGACTTTTCTGGTGTGGGTCATCCACTACTATAGCATCATCTCTGGTGCTCAAAAGGAATTAAATAGAATGCTGGTTATAGATGTAACCGTGGTTCTCTGAATTCCAGATGACCACTACGTGTCACTTGAAGTATGTGCGAAGATGCTCCAAGGCGGTGTGCTGAGCTGTACTGTCTTATATCCCCTCATCCACGTGACATCGTTGGTATATGTTTCTCGACCTATCTGGCTGGCTCTGCAATTATCCACTTCTATAGCACAGTGTCTGATGGTCATCCAGAATGTATAATACCACGGTTACATTTGTAACCAGCATCCTGTCTGCAATATGTGATTTCTACAGTGTTGTTGCAGGTGTGCATAGCATACCCTCGGTTATCATTTTCTGTTGGTATCACAAATTCACATTAAATTTCATGTGAATGTAACGCAAAATGAATGCATTAAACATTGCAAGTAAAATAAGTTGGTCTGATTTTTTTTTTTTTAATTTAATTGTTTTTTTTTTTTTGCTGTTCTTTAAAACTACCTTAAAGTTGTTGGGCTGCCTGATAATAAAAATAGTTGGCAATGAAATAGTTGGACCTATCTTGAAACACATGCCATGTCACTTCACTTAGTCTAAAAATGCATTTCATAGAAAATGGTGGTGCATGTTAAAACAGAGCGACCAAAGTCCTCCAACTTGTGTTTTCATGTGTTGCATTTAGATTTATAATCATTTGTTTGTGGGAATGCTTATTAACTCCTGTGTATTCTTTTGAGTTGTCCTAATTTATATGGTTTTCTAGCTACGGTATATCGCATATTAATTGCCATATTTATCTCTCCTGCCCAATCAGAAAACATTATCTTGTAGGTACTTTGTTGACAACTTCATGGGTTGATAAATACTGAACATGGTTTCAAATGAATACTTAGTTTATGAGAACTCATGCAGTGATATGCAGTAGCATAATGTTTTAATAAATGTTCATCGTGTCATCAAATCTTCATCCTGCTTCTGGTTCACATCAATGTCAGTCCAAAAAAAGTCAATTCACTGATTCACCAGGTTTAGTTTAATTTAAGTTTATTGTCATTATATGCTGTGTTTGCGTGCTTGCAGTGTAACTTCTGTCGTTTATTATATCGGAAGTGATCTATTAGTAATGAGGCCATGTTGCTCCTCACGTGCGGTGTAGACACGGTGATAGTGGGAGCATGAGTAAGATTTGTAATGTCTAATTAAAACACTAATATCAAAAGTAAACACAAGTAAAATAATTCTTAAAGGAGGCGAGTAACAAAAACCATAAGGTGCAGTGAAAGTGAGTTTTTATTATTAATTTAGGACTGTAGTTTAATTTAGTACTTTCTGTGCATCCATAAAATATAATGAATAATACTATTTTATATAGAGAGATAATCAGCCAACTAATCGATTATGAAAATAATTGTTATTTGCAGCCCTAATTGAATTGCAGTTTGTTATCTGTTGTTTAATTAATTCTAGTTCAGAGGGCTGTAGTAGTATTCAATGATTGATATGCTGCAAAGAAAGATTTTTAAAATAATATATAAATATATAATATATTTTCAGGATATTCCAAAAATTAATTAATTGAACACATCAAAATAATCATTAGTTGAGGCTGTTATTAACATAATCAATTGTGTCAACTAATTCTTAGAGCTCTAATAAGCATCGATACCTCTGTTTTATACCACAGCGCTGTTGAAATCTCGATTCTGATTGGCTGACAGATGGTTCTGAGGTGTGCAATTATTTTTCAGTAGATGCACAGCTAAAGTAGTTTCAGTCAGGTATTGACCACATTACAGTTCCATATCACTTCGCCAAGTTCCATATCACTTAGCCTACTGTCCACCACAGCACACGTATTTAACAACAAACAAAATGAAAGAAAATTGAGATTTTCCAGAAAGAAGTAAGGAGTAATTGATGAGCCGTTGAATTATTAGAAGAAAAAAAAACTAATTCTTTCTTTCTTTCTCTCTCTCTCTCTCTCTCTCCCCAATAACTGCATATCAATGGCTCAAGCCTCCATTACTATGGGATGCGTAATATATTAGTTCCACACACGAGCATTTTAAGGACAAAAACCTAACAAATGTCTTGAAATAAAACATCTGAGCAATGTCTTCTGGTAAATGTGGTATAAGCAGAATAATTGACTTCAGTCCATTGAATTATTAGAAAATAATGTACATTCGAGGTGTAATGGCCACCCTGCTTTGTGTCGTAGCCGCATTACTACCTCAGGGTGTGCATTATTTTCTAATTATTCAATTGCCTATCGTCAATTATTCTTTACATAAACAGGCCTTTTTACAGCAGTGTTGCAGTATCCTATGACATGAGATTTCCTAGTTTGTGTAATGGAAAACCCCCATCTATGTTATGATTCTTAGAGATAGAAGTACATTTTGAAGCACAGCAATTACTTGGGGTGGCTATTTGTGTTGAGTTATTTTCACTAGTTGCTTCACCATCTAATATGGAAGAAAGGCAGTACAGAAAGTGACTGCTATGAAGCTGAATATATGGTTAAAATGTAGGTTATAATTATTGCTAAATTTAAATGTAACCTGTAGCATTTCTTTTGTACAAACTTTGGTGATCAAACACTGTACATCTTTGAAAATAGTCTTTAAGGTTTTTACATTTAAAAATGTTAAATGTCAAAAGTTTAATTAAAACCTCCTATGATAGAAAGCTTCAGACCTCCTAATCAGTTTGTCAAAACAGTAAAAAGAAATATTTTCAAATCCTCAAAACACCAAGTTCCTCCTTTTCAATCCCATTTTAACAACTTGCTCTCTCTCTCTCTCTCTTTCTCTCTCTCTCTAAAAAAATAAATAAATAATTATATATATACAGTATCTCACAAAAGTGAGTACACCCCTCACATTTTTGTAAATATTTCATTATATCTTTTCATGTGACAACACTGAAGAAATGACACTTTGCTACAATGTAAAGTAGTGAGTGTATACCTTGTATAACAGTGTAAATTTGCTGTCCCCTCAAAATAATTCAACACACAGCCATTAATGTCTAAACCACTGGCAACAAAAGTGAGTATACCCCTAAGTGAAAATGTCCAAATTGGGTCCAATTAGCCATTTTCCCTCCCCGGTGTCATGTGACTTGTTAGTGTTACAAGGTCTCAGGTGTGTTAAATTTGGTGTCATCGCTCTCACACTCCCTCATACTGGTCACTGGAAGTTCAACATGGCACCTCATGGCAAAGAACTCTCTGAGGATCTGAAAAAAAGAATTGTTGCTCTACATAAAGATGGCCTAGGCTATAAGAAGATTGCCAAGACCCTGACACTGAGCTGCAGCACGGTGGCCAAGACCATACAGCGGTTTAACAGGACAGGTTCCACTCAGAACAGGCCTTGCCATGGTCGACCAAAGAAGTTGAGTGCATGTGCTCAGCGTCATATCCAGAGGTTGTCTTTGGGAAATAGACATGTGAGTGCTGCCAGCATTGCTGCAGAGGTTGAAGGGGTGGGGGGGTCAGCCTGTCAGTGCTCAGACCATATGCCACACACTGCATCAAATTGGTCTGCATGGCTGTCGTCCCAGAAGGAAGCGTCTTCTAAAGATGATGCACAAGAAAGCCCGCAAACAGACTGAACTCCAGGCCCAAGAGGGTTAAGGCGGTGCTGGAAAATAATGGTGGCCACACTAAATATTGACACTTAGGGCCCAATTTGGACATTTTCACTTAGGGGTGTACTCACTTTTGTTGCTAGCAGTTTAGACATTAATGGCTGTGTGTTGAGTTATTTTGAGGGGACAGCAAATTTACACTGTTCTACAAGCTGTACACTCACTACTTTACATTGTAGCAAAGAGTCATTTCTTCAGTGTTGTTTACAAAAATGTGAGGGGTGTACTCACTTTTGTAAGATACTGTGTGTGTGTGTGTGTGTGTGTATATATATATATATATATATATATATATATATATATATATATATATATATATATATATGTGTGTGTGTGTGTGTGTATATACATATATATATATATATACAGTGAGGGAAAAAAGTATTTGATCCCCTGCTGATTTTGTACGTTTGCCCACTGACAAAGAAATGATCAGTCTATAATTTTAATGGTAGTTGTATTTGAACAGTGAGAGACAGAATAACAACAAAAAAATCCAGAAAAATGTATGTCAAAAATTTTATAAATTAATTTGCATTTTAATGAGGGAAAAAAGTATTTGACCCCCTCTCAATCAGAAAGATTTCTGGCTCCCAGGTGTCTTTTATACAGGTAACGAGCTGAGATTAGGAGCACACTCTTAAAGGGAGTGCTCCTAATATCAGTTTGTTACCTGTATAAAAGACACCTGTCCACAGAAGCAATCAATCAGTCATATTCCAAACTCTCCACCATGGCCAAGACCAAAGAGCTCTCCAAGGATGTCAGGGACAAGATTGTAGACCTACACAAGTCTGGAATGGGCTACAAGACCATTGCCAAGCAGCTTGGTGAGAAGGGGACAACAGTTGGTGCGATTATTCGCAAATGGAAGAAGCACAAAAGAACTGTCAATCTCCCTCGGCCTGGGGCTCCATGCAAGATCTCACCTCGTGGAGTTGCATTGATCATGAGAACAGTGAGGAATCAGCCCAGAACTACACGGGAGGATCTTGTCAATGATCTCAAGGCAGCTGGGACCATAGTCACCAAGAAAACAATTGGTAACACACTACGCCGTGAAGGACTGAAATCCTGCAGCGCGCGCAAGGTCCGCTGCTCAAGAAAACACATATACATCCCCGTCTGAAGTTTGCCAATGAACATCTGAATGATTCTGAGGACAACTGGGTGAAAGCGTTGAGGTCAGATGAGACCAAAATGGAGCTCTTTGGCATCAACTCAACTCGCCGTGTTTGGAGGAGGAGGAATGCTGCCTATGACCCCTGGAACACCATCCCCACCGTCAAACATGGAGGTGGAAACATTATGCTTTGGGGTTTTTTTTCTGCTAAGGGGACAGGACAACTTGACCGCATCAAAGGGACGATGGACGGGGCCATGTACCGTCAAATCTTGGGTGAAAACCTCCTTCCCTCAGACAGGGCATTGAAAATGGGTCGTGGATGGATATTCCAGCATGACAATGACCCAAAACACATGGCCAAGGCAACAAAGGAGTGGCTCAAGAAGAAGCACATTAAGGTCCTGGAGTGACCTAGGCAGTCTCCAGACCTTAATCCCATAGAAAATCTGTGGAGAGAGCTGAAGGTTCGAGTTGCCAAACGTCAGCCTCGAAACCTTAATGATTTGGAGAAGATCTGCAAAGAGGAGTGGGACAAAATCCCTCCTGAGATGTGTGCAAACCTGGTGGCCAACTACAAGAAACGTCTGACCTCTGTGATTGCCAACAAGGGTTTTTAAACCAAGTACTAAGTCATGTTTTGCAGAGGGGTCAAATACTTATTTCCCTCATTAAAATGCAAATCAATTTATAACATTTTTGATGTGCGTTTTTCTGGATTTTTTTGTTGTTATTCTGTCTCTCACTGTTCAAATAAATCTACCATTAAAGTTATAGACTGATCATTTCTTTGTCAGTGGGTAAACATACAAAATCAGCAGGGGATCAAATAATTTTTTCCCTCACTGTATATATATATATATATATATATATATATATATATATATATATATATAAATATTCCTCAGGTTCCTCTGCAGCTAATAGAAAATGTGGAATGTCGGGACATGTTACAACTCCATATCACATGCAAGGACTGCAAGGTCATAAGGTCAGAGACTAAAGTGCACACATATGCATACATACAGTCAGGTCTATAAATATTTAGACATTGACAAATGCATAGTTTTTTAGTTGTCTGCCATAGTATATTGGAGGTGAAAATAAACAATGAATATGATCTCAAAGTGCAGTCTTTCAGCTTTAATTTGAGGCTATGTACATTCACGTTGGGTAAAAGGTGTAGTAATTACAGCACTTTTTAGATGTGGTCCTCCCATGTAAGCGATCAAAAGTGATTGGAAAAATGAACATAATGAAAATTTATATTGTCATTATTAATACAAGTCAATGACTGCCTGAAGTCTGGAACCCATAGACATGCCAAGCATTTACTGAAGCTGACTTCAGTTCCTCCTTTTCCTTGGACCGTTTTGCCTTCAGCAACTGCTGCTCAATTGGATTCAGGTGAGGTGATTGACTTGGCCATTGCGGAACATTAGGGGGAAGTATGCTTTAGGTCAATGTCCATCAGCAGTGTGAAGTCCCGTTCACTGGGTTTTGAAACATTTGTCTGAATCTAAGAAGATAATATATCCCTATACACTTCACAATTCATCCTGCTGCTTTTGTCAGCAGCCACATCATTAATAAATACAATGAAACCAGTTCCACTGACAGTCATATATGCCTATGCCATAAGATGAGGTAGTATGCTTTGGATCATGAGCAACTTCCCTTTGTCAAACTCTTCTCTTCCCATCATTCTCGTACAAGTTGATCTTTGTCTCCTCTGTCCATAGGATACAGTCTAGATGTTTTTGGCAGGGGAAACTCTAATCCAGTTTTCCTGTTTTTGAGGCGTACCAATTGTTTAGATCGTGTGGTAAACCCTCTGTATTTACTTTGGTGAAGATTTCTCTTGTGAAGGCATTTTTCTTCATCAGGGGAAGTTTTCTTTGGTGGTCTTCTTGGCAATTTGGGGTTCCTGAGCTCACCAGTGCATTCTTTCTCATTACGAATGTACCAAATGATTGATTTGGCCACATTTAACATATAAAATGTGCTGTAATTCCTACACCGTTCATCCGATTTGGATGTAAATACCCTCAAATTAAAGCTGGCTGTCTTCGCTCCTTTTCATTGTTTAATTTCAACTGTGGTGGACAACTAAAATAATAACTTCAACAAATATTTCTGGACCTGACTATATACACACCAGTTCTTTGTGTAGATCAGGATTTTTTTGTATATAGCATTTTTTGCAGTAAATGTGTAATGTGAGTGTTCTCTTTGACTACAGGTGTCAGTTCTCCACATTTGAGCAGTGTCAGGAGTGGCTGAAGAGGCTTTCCTTAGTGACACGGCCACCCTCTCACCTGGAGGAGCTTTTCTCTTTTGCTTTTCATGCCTGGTGCATGGACTCCTATTGCGGTGAGAAGGAGCAGCACAATGAGCTCTGCAGGCCAGGTACTGCCCCCAAATGCCTGTTTCCATTACAACACCTCCACTCACTGTAGTTTTTTTGTTTGTATTAGGAGAGAGTTGTGTTAGAATGTGAGCTGCTATGTCTATGCCATATTTTTACAGAATCAAAAAGGATTTCAAAAAATGCATACATGAGTGTCACAAAGTAAATCTGGATTTACTTGATCCTATGTGTACCACTAAAATTTGTAAAAAATAATGTGCAGTATTTCACTTATCATTTTGTATCTGCTTATAATTCACAATTATTTCTGTAACAGAGAAAAGCAGAGAACGATTAGATTGAATTTAAAATAAATAAATCCAGAATTCATGGGGCCTTTCATATCTCTAGCTTTTGCTTATTTCATTGTGTAGTCCATCGTTGGCCTCTCCTTTCTCTGCACACATTTGTCACTGGTTAAATTGCTTTTTGCTTCACTAGGAGAACATGTTATCTCGCGGTTTCACAGTGAGGTTGAACGAATGGGCTTTGACACTCATAATGCGTGGAGGATATCAGAGATCAACAATAAATACAAGTGAGTTGTTCATTCACTGAAATTTTATACGATTCTTCTCATCTGTTACTCTGCCCATCCACTTCCACACTATCTTAGTAAGGTTTTAACAACCACCATGTGTTATGCTTTCTAGTGTGTTATTCCTATTGTTTTTCTTTTTAGGACACAGAATCTATTGTTGTATTTACGTTTGGATGAAGCGTTGTACTTCAGGGCAGGCTATGATTAGGTGACATTCTGCAGATGTCAGTCAGCACAATTTAAATTTCTGGTACCGATGTCTGTCTGGTGCTACCAGGCTGTGTTCCAGTTACCCACAGCTACTTGTTGTGCCATCCTGGATCACCGATAAGGAGCTGGAGAACGTGGCAGCCTTCCGCTCCTGGAAAAGGTTTCCGTCTGTGGTCTACAGGTTGGTCATTGTGTGGGTGCTAGAGAGGAACAAGGATGTCAACAAACAAGAATACAGTTTTGGCCGTCAACATTTCACGTGTTGGGATTTTCTAGGTGTTCCTCCAAAACATTTATTTATTTATTATTTTTTTAAATAGAGTTTATACATCACTATGATGTATCTTAAAAATTTAATTAAGGTTGTACAATAATCATTTGATTACACCATAATCAGACAAGTGACCAACTGAAATAAAAACTGATCCTTTGTTATGCTTTGGAGAACATTTTGCTGGAAAAGTTTTGGTTGACTTGTCCCTTTATAGGAAAGGGTCGGTGCAAATCAATACAAAATTATTCTGACTGATCATGGATTATTTATATCCTGATGTGTTAGCTCTCTTAATAACCAATCATAGATTAATTAAACATAGTAAAGGAGAATTTGTACCAGGTCCACACATTTTTTTTTTCTCATTAGTTGTGTTACTGCTGGTCTTGTGCGCTCCAAACACCCCCACACCCCCAAAATTTGACTCTGAGCTGCATTCAAGTAACCTGGCCAAATTGCATACAAGGCATATTAATTACTGCTAATGGATTAATAGATGGATAAAATCTGTTTAGCAGACAGAAATTGACTTGGGCAGTTGTCAGAATACTTGTGCGCAGTGGTAAAATATCACCTATGTGTGGAAAACACTTCAGTGAGTTTGGGCTTCAGCATTATCTAAGCATTATAAGCAGATGACATACCAAAATCATGAAAAGCTAATGGTGATTGTTCAATGAATTTTTCATACATGTCTACAACTGCTTCAGCTACATTGTCATGGGGTCTCAAATATATTGGTGTGATATTTGCACAACCTGCAGGCACCAGAGCACTGGCGCAGTGATAGCGCGCTGTGGCCAGCCAGAGGTGAGCTGGTGGGGCTGGAGGAATGCAGATGACGAGCACTTGGTGCAGTCTATTGCCAGAGCATGTACCATGGACAGCAGCTTATCCAAAACATTCATTAATCACTCATTCTCTCGTGACTACCTAAATGGGACCGATCTCTCAGATGTTGGCTTTGGTTAGTTTCAGAGCAATCCTATTTCAAAGCAAGCAAATACTTTGCCGCCTGTAATTATATGCCTATACTCTACCCTTCCCACTTTATGCTTTAGACTCCTCCATGACAAACAGTTCGGAGATGGAATCCTTGGCTAGCCAACCTCATAAGCTCCTGATTTTGGATGCCAGGTCTTATGCTGCTGCAGTGGCCAACAGGGCCAAAGGAGGAGGCTGTGAGTGTCCAGGTAAAAATTTACCAAAATGCAGAAATCAACTTTTCCAACAATGCTTAAAGCTGTATGTTTATGGTTATACTGCGGGGTTTGACAAATTATAATTTCATTATTCATCCCACCAGGCAAGTGGAAGTTGCAGTGTGTTTGCCCAGTCTTGTGTTTTAGTTCCTCAAAAACCTAATTGCTAACTGCTCGATCTTCTTGTCTTCCTCTAGAATACTACCCTAACTGTGAAGTGCTCTTCATGGGCATGGCTAACATCCATTCCATTCGCAAGAGTTTCCAGTCTCTGCGATTCCTCTGTGCTCAGATGCCTGACCCTTCCAAGTAAGTCTGTGCCCAAGCTTGAGTGGATCGTTAGCCAGAGAACTTTTAGGTTATGGAGCTACGTTTATTTTTGATGGAAGTTTAAAATAAGTTAAGTGAACTATAATCTTATCATTTATATGTACACATCAGAGTTTCCGTTAGCTGGTAAATACCGGTTTTTGACTGTTAAAAACTCAAAATGTCCGATAAAACTAAAATTGTCAAACACAATGTCCGGTAAAAATATTAGCGAAGTATGTTCGCAGTTGCACACCTAAATAAGGTCCCTGTCTGTGCAGAATTTATTTTTCACGTTTCTCCTGTAACATGTGCTCTGATTTGCTCGCATTAAAACAGCCTCACTTAGATGGCTTCAGGAGGAGAAGGTCACCAGGGTGATGCACTTCTCAAGCTGCAGACTGAACACATTCGATTTCACTTCGGCAGCAGAGTGCTTATTTGCTATGAAAGATCACAGAAAACTCTCAAAAATAGAGAAATAACTTGTGGAAAATTATTGTTATTTTAATATTTCTTTGTAAACGTAAATATATGAGGCAAACTGCAGTTTAATGTTTTGCTGCATCTTGTTTTTATTTTGGATGTTTGTTTTATTAGATGCTAATTCCATGACTGCCGTTTATTTTGAATAGTATGGAAAAGAAAATGTAATAAATAAACTTTCTATTATCTTTCATTTGACTTGATTGTTTTGTTGTTATATCACTGTAACACTTCTGGATTGGGTTGGGAATGAGGAGGTGGGAGGCAGGCTGAGGACAAGGCAAAAGCCCTGTTTATTCTCTCTCTTTTTACTTATGCTTTTCAGCGGACTCATTCAAACACACACACGTCTCTGCTGGTCAGCTCACTCTTGCTTGTTACGGGAGGCACTGAAAGCACAAATAGACACACAAGTAATCTTGGGCTAATCCAACACAGGTTCGACCCACCTCTTCTCTGTCCACAGCTGACACTCGACCAGGCCCCGCATGTACTTTGCGTAGTCTAAAACTTTACAGTGCAAAATAAACACTGAAATAGGATGGCCAGATTTTTTCTAGTTTGTCCAGTAACTTTCATTCCTGGACATGTTGACAGGCACCAAAATTTCTTAGCGGAAACTCTGGTACACATGGAACGAACATCATTAACAGTTTCTCAGTTTGTATGTTCATTTGTGTATTCAATAGCTTTTTCACTATTTTAAGAAATTGCTACATCATTATCAATTTTTTTGTATTCTCCAGTGTTTAATAACAGTATTTAGTATTTTTGGGGGAAATTCAGAAATCTATCAGTACTGCCACTCCTTTCAGTTTGATTAATTATTGTTTTTATTATACTCACGTCATGTTTATTTTTCCCTGCAAACACATCATCTTCCAGTTTCCACTGCTTCACCTGGTTTTCCTTCTTCAGTTCTATAATTCTGTTCTTCACACACAGTCACAGCAAATAAAGTGCTGAACAGGCTTGAAATATCATCTGATATAATTCATCTCTTCCTTTTCCTGTAGTTCCAGTGAAGGGAAATTTTAATGCTACATACAAAAAAAAAATATATTTTTTGGTGGCAACAGTTTGAGGAAAGCCCACGAATGGGTGTGACAGCCAGGTGTCCCCACACTTTCGGCCATATAGTGTGTATATTTTGACTCTGGTTCTTTGTGTCTTTAGCTGGTTGTCTTCTCTAGAGAACACTAAGTGGCTGCAGCACTTGTCTCTACTGCTGAAGGCTGCATTGTTAGTGGTGAACGCTGTGGATCGTGACCACAGGCCTGTGCTAGTGCACTGCTCAGATGGCTGGGATCGCACTCCACAGATAGTGGCACTGTCCAAACTCCTGTTGGACCCTTACTATCGCACAATAGAGGTGAGTTTAGTCATTTCTGGAAGAAGAAAGTGACAAGTGTTTTTAGACATGTATTTATGTAAGGTATCTTGTGAGGAATCTTGTAAATCTTTTAGGTAAAATACTTATAAACCTATGTTTACAGTTTTGGGAGCTTGTAGGATTTGCTAACCTCTGACCTAGCTAACTGACTCCAGAGTCCTTTCAAATTGGGTATGCAATGAGCATGTGCCTTTTTCCTAAATTTAATACTCAACAGATATTGTTTAACAGATATTCTTTAATCTTTTATTTGGGGCCTAATTTATGTCTTATTTATTACATATTAAATTAATGGTTACCAAGTTCGCCTAGCATTTCCAGGGTTGGGGGTTCGATTCCCGCCTCTGCCCTTTGTGCATAGTTTGCATGTTCTTGCACTTTGAGTTTCCTCCGGGTACTCCGGTTTCCTCCCACAGTCCAAAGTCATGCTGATTGGCATTTCCAAATTGTCCATAGTGTGTGAATGGGTGTGTGAGTGTGTGTGATTGTGCCCTGGGCTGGGTTGGCACCCTGTTCTCATGCCCTGAATTCCCTGGTATAGGCTCCCCGCAACCCTGTGTAGGATAAGAGGTACAGAAAATGGATGAATGGATGGACAATCAGTGTGTTTTTCAGTGGAATTGGAATGAAATCTGCATGTGTCCAGTATCTTTAAATTCAATTTTCTCACAGTTCACTTTTGGGTGTAACGAAAGTTGTTACAGACAGAATGTTATAACTTTACATGTGATTGAGATATGTGCAAATCAGACAAAATGGCAAAATCTCTCCATGTGAAGGGTTTTCTTAGGCTGCCATACACGTGACCCTAAATAGGCAAAGTACAAGTGGTTTAGAAGTATGCATTCTTAAAATGTGAAAATTGTTGCACTTTTTTCTTTGCATTTAGCAAGATTAGTATACATGATGCAAAAATGTTTATCATGATGATAATGCTACAAAATATGTAGTTTTTTATGTTTTATGTAGTTATGAACAACAGGTTAATTGACAGAAATGACAGAAATAGCATTACAGACATGTGACTCCTTTGATATGCAGGGTTTTCAAGTTCTGGTAGAGATGGAATGGCTGGACTTTGGTCACAAGTTTGCTGACCGCTGCGGACATGGAGAGAATGCAGAGGACCTGAACGAGCGATGTCCAGTGTTCCTTCAGTGGCTGGACTGTGTGCACCAACTCCAGAGACAGTTCCCCTGCTCATTTGAGTTCAATGAGGCCTTTTTGGTAATTTCCATGCTGATTACAGCTTTGGTCAGATTGAATGAAATATATAATTTGGTGCCATTTAGCAGTCAGTACGTTTACATGAACAACAATAATCCAATATTAACCCAATTAAGACGATACTCCGATTAAGAAACTAGCATGTACACAGCAATTTTTTATTACCTTAATCCGACTAAAGTCATACTCGAAGTAAACACAAATCGAATTAAGACATATGGAGTATTCCTGTTCTAGTCGCATTATCGATGTGCATTACAGTCATGTACACACCTTAATAACACTATTAACGTCGTGTGGGAGTTTTCACCGCATTTTGCAACAGGACACACGTACACATGCGGCAGTGTTCAACCGTTTGACAGCAAATGAGAGCATGGCTGCATCCGAAAACCGCGTACTTACCTACTGTATAGTAGACGAAATACATGTGTCTCAGCTGCTATATAGTAGGTAAGTACACGGTTTCGGACACAGCCCACAGCTTCAAGCAGTCGTCTGTTTGCACGTACAGCATGACGAATAATTAACTGCACTTGAAGCTTTTGTGGAATTAAAAATAAAAACACCCAAAACTGTATACGATACCATAACAAAGACGAACTGTATGTTGATGCGTCAAATTCTGGAGGGGACAGCGTGACGTGGGGACATAATGACGTGTGCCGTGAATCAATCTATGTTCTATAACATGTAAAATGGGAACATGAAAGGAGTATTCTAAAAGCAACGAATGTAAACACCTTAATCACAATATTGTCTTATTCAGAATAAGGTCAATAATTAGATTATTGCTGTCCATGTAAATGTAGTCAATCTGTTCCATTCAAATGAATTATTGGTCTCAATTTTCATGGAACATAGTTATATTGGAGCCCCGGTAACCATACTTAACAGAAGTCTGTTTAAGTTGAATGTGCTAGGCTATAATGCCCTAGCTCGTGTGTGTGTGTGTGTGTGTTTTTAGGTGAAACTGGTGCAGCACACGTACTCGTGTTTGTTTGGCACATTCTTGTGTAACAATGGGAAGGAAAGAGAAGACCAACACATCCAAGAGAGGACCTGCTCTGTGTGGTCTCTGCTGCGCCCAGCGAACCGCTCCTTCAGAAACATGCTCTACTCATCACTCTCAGAGACTGTGTGTCCTTACAGCTTTCTTTTAGCTCTCCATTTGCCCCTTATGTATCCATTTCTCTCATTCCACCTTTTCTTATCTTTTAATTAAACTTGTTTTTCCTAGCCTTATTAGATTTATGTATATTTTTGCTGCCTTGGACTTTTAGGATGCATAACATCCCACCTTTCTGTCTTTATACCTTCCATTCTTAGACTAATAGCTTTTTGCATTGTTCAGTTTTGAGAAGTAAACAATGTCTCCATAATAAACATGCCACCATAATCCAAGTCAAGTTACTTTTTTCAGTTGTATTTTTGTATCATGATAATTTGTCATTCATTTAATCAATGTTTGTGTGGTTTATATTCAGAATGATTGACTTCTATTCTTCCATCTGCCTCCTTCCCTCTACCTTCCCTTTGAATTGTGACCCTGTAAGAAACAAAAGTCCTGACCAACAACATTAATGAGCCCACTTTCTGCCATCTCTTTTTTCACTATCTGATCGCCTTAGGTTTTGCACCCTGTGTGCCATGTGCGTAACCTGATGTTGTGGATTGCAGTGTACCTGCCCAGCTCATCTCCCCCAACACCCTATGATGAATCCTGTGTCTCCTTCTCTCTGTCTGGTATGAACCCTGAGGACCATCCTTTAGTCAGGTGAGCCCAAAGGCCACCACAGTCCTGAGGGAGGGAATAGCTAGGCTGTTTTTAAGATCATGCAAGTTTCCAGTACAGTTTGATTTATCATGATATCATCTAAATCCAGAGATGATCATCTCCATAACATTTTGTTGGTCATGGGTTATTTTATGTTATTGTTAAAGTGTTTGTGATTAGCTGTATTCTTCAGATATTTATTTTTTATAGGCTTCAATAGGTTTGTATTTTCTTATCAATCAAAGTAACTGGAAGTAATGGAAATAACTCCACTCCTATATTGAAGTCCTTTTGAAATAGTTTGGGGGCTTAACATAGTGTAAAAATCTTGAAAGCCTGTCTGATGTCACTGCTCTGTGTAAAGTGAAATTCTATGCACAAGCCAATTGGACATAATTTTCTTGTTTTGCGTTCCATGAACAGGTGTCCCAAAACCCGATCTTTTGATAACTTGCCCAGTGCATGTATAGTTGGAAATTCCCTGCCCTCTAACAGACATTCCAGTGACCCCAGCCTGAATGAGAGGTGGCAAGAGCATCACAGACCACTGGAACTCAACATAGTGGCAGGACCTGATGGCACCATACTGCAGGACACAGAGGGGTGGCCAAATGGCCAGTTGATGGCTGGACTTAACATAGCTACACTGGATAGGGAGACAGAGGACTGGGAGTGTTCTCAAGATATCAACTGTGTAAGGTTGCCATTGGGTGAGGGAGTGGAGGCTGAGCTTTCAGTGGACATTGCAATGGGACAGATAGAAAATATTTTGCAAGAGGCTCCTGCAGACAGCCAAAGAGATGCTAAAGCAGAGTATGCTAACAATCCTGTTATTTCCAGTGGTACTGAAAATAAAAATGGCACTAATACTTATTTGACTGTGGATGAGAAAAATGCTGTTGCCAATAGCTTTGAGGTGCCTCAAGATGTTTATGTTGAAGGTGACAGTGTTGAAAGTCCAGATGAGTCAAAATTCAGTAATGTTCAATGCCAAAGTTCAGTGCTGAATAAGAAATCATGTGATTCAGTGATTCATTTAGTTCATGCCCCAGATGGAGTGAAAGCCACTGAGAACCAGGAATCAGTCCAGATTGTGGAAGAAGTTTTGGACAAATGCACAACAGCAGTGGCCCAAAATCTTCACAGCAGTTGTAATACTACTTACTCTCCCTCCACTGCCAACAGGATTTTCAGTAATGGATATGGGGAAGAGGTAAACAAGGAGCACAAAGTACTCTGTCCAGTTCCAGAGACTACCAGGCCTGTTACAGAGTTGGCTGAGAAGCATCTTTCTATTCTGGAAAGCTCCACAGAAACCCTCACTGAAAATTTTGGCATCCGTTCAGAGACTCTTGTACCCATGACCGTTTCTACACAGCCCAAAACCAAACACACATGCCTCAACCATAGCCCTGAGTCAGATACTGAGCCACAAAGTGCTGCCAGAATGCTAAACAGCACCTGCAAGCAACCAACCCTCAGTGGCTTCCCTCTCACTTTTGCTTCTGCTAAACCACTCCACACCATGTGTAACAGTGACTCCTCCAACCCTGATCCTTCCACCCCTCAACAGTCTCTTCTGAGTCGCCAGCTGTCTCTGGCCAGCTGTAGCTGCTCTATTCAACGCTGCACGCATTCTGACCACAGCCACCTTGATGACGATGGCCTCACACTGCACACAGATGTCGTGCAGCAGCGCCTGCGCCAGATCGAGGCTGGCCACCAACTTGAGGTTGAGGCACTGAAAAGGCAGGTGCAAGAGCTGTGGAGCCGGCTGCAGAACCAATATGCCACCACAGCACAGCGCTGCCTCAATGGAGACCTGGGAGATGAAATGGTGAGCATTTTTCCTTTACACTAGACTAAGGGGACTAGGACACTAACCTTTAGTTTCATTATTATCCTGAAGTTTATAACTGTTTTCAGGTATTTCATTGGTGAGAAATATCAGAATTGCTAAATTTGTATACAGTTGTACTATATATAGAGATGCACCGATACAAAATTTTTCAGCTGATACCGATAACTGATTATTCAGAGTGATATCAGCCGAAACCGATAGTTATGCCTTTTATGCCTTCTTTTAAATTAATAATAATTAATTCCACAATTCTGAAATAAATTCAAATAAAAACTTTATTCTATCCATTTCAGCACGTTGTTTCACTGGGGACTTCCGGTGTAAAATTTTATCAGTGCAGAGATTACAGAGCTTACAGACTGCAGTTTTGTCATCATTCCACACGACAGCTTCTTTACAAAATCTATGTGTTTTCCGGCCCTCTTTTTATTGACAGGATATAATCGGCCCTGATCATCGGATGTTTTTAAACTATCGGCCGATAGCGGGGGAAAATATCCCGAAAATTGGTATCGGCCGATACATCGGTGCATCTCTACCTATATATTATGCTGAAACCATACCCATGTGACGTGCTGTAATAATAATGCAGTAGTTCGTCTTTGCTCATTTCTTTGCCATTTTCATTTCTTCCTCCATTGTCAGATCTCAGTTGCAGACTCAGACTTTAACTTGGACCCAAACTGCCTATCACGCTGCAGCACAGAGCTCTTCTCAGAGACCAGCTGGGAGCAAGTGGACAGACAAGACACTGAGGTAGTATACTTTATGAAAATAATTTAAACATTTTTGTGCTGTATTTCAATATTTCTGTAAAGGCTTAAAAAGGTTAGCATCGCTGTGTATAACTGAGCAATCAGTTCAATAAAATGTCAGATTTTTGTACAAATTAAGAGTTTTTTTAGGAAATAGAAACTAGATTAGACAGGTTTTAGTAGTTCTTTTTTGTATGTATTTTCTGAGTATTGATTATGATCAATGACAAATTGCTGTATGAAATCGGAAAAACTGCTGAGCACACTGCTACAGCAATATATGCAAATTACAGTAGTGACGGAAAGAAGTAGCACAGTCAGTTGGGAATAAAGGAAAGGCTTCAAATCATGGGTTTTGTCCCTTACTGTGAGGAACAGCTTAGAATTACTGAATACAGTGATTTCTTAATTCACTCATTCATGCTTTTTCTGGTGAGGGTCTTTGTGGCTGAGAAGGTCAACTCCAACTTATTTTTTCTTGGCCACAGATGCCAGCTTATTCTGGGGGATCCCCATGTGTTCCCAAGCCAAATGTGAGAGAAAATCTATCCAGCAGGTCCTGGGCCTGTCCTGAAGTTTCTGTCCAGTGGGACATGTTTTGATGGAGTTCTGTTACCCAAAAACTGACCAAATGATAATACTAGGAACTAACAGCTAGAGCTGACTAGTAACTGGTTTCCTTTTATTTTATTTTTTTTTTGCATAATCTCTATATGTTGCATATTTATAGCCATGCCCTCTTCTTTTTCCCCTGAGTCACTGTGGCTGAAGCCTACGCTCCTTTAAAGCCTTGAGTAAGACTATTGTCCCCAATTAGACAATGATATATTGCCCAACATCTTAAAAACCTAGCCACTACAGTCTAATACAGAAACTGACAGTGACTCTCAAACACACTCTTTTTCTATCTCTTATGTATAATGTCCCAAGATACTTAAACCCCTTTCTAATGGCAAGGTCTCTCCCTGCACCTGAAGGAAGCATTCCACTCTTCCAGAAGGTAACCATGGCCTTGGACTTGGAGGTGCTGATTTTCATGCCAGCTGCTTTGCACTCAGCAGTGAAACATTTGAGTGTGTTAAAAATTTTTAAATGCCAAGAGTTGGGTCTCATCTCCAACCTTGGCTACATTTTGAAACCTGACTGAAAAACACAAACAAGTGGCAACATGTCACATAGACACACCCAGTGAAAACAAGACACACCCTTGATGGAGTGTGACACCCACCTTAAATAGTTTCAACTTAACACAATGAAACTGTCACTGCACTCTCAGTGGGACTAGATCTCATGAAGTAGCAATCTCAGATAGCCTATGCAGTATCTCCCACAACAAATATCGAAACACACTATCATAGGCATTCAAAAAAATCACAACACACATGAACACTGGATTCACATACTCACTGGACCGCTCATAAAGCTGTGCAAGTGTCCTGTGCTGGACCAGTGCTCCATAGCCTGGGTGGAATCCACATTGTTATTTATGAATCCTAGGTTTAACTGTTGGACAGACTCTGGTATAGACTTTTCCTGGGAGGCTGAGGAGTGTGATTCCCCTCAGTTGGATAGTTGGAACATCCTCTCTGGTCCCATTTTAAAAAAAATAGGGACCACCATCCCAGTTTACCAGTTCAAGGCACTACCCCAGAATTTCACGCAACATTAAGGAGACATTTTTAATGACACAACCCCAACCTTGTCCAGTGCCTTCAATACATTTGGCCAAATCTCATCCACCCCTGCAGCTTTGCCACTATGAAAATTTGTAACCACCAAAGGGAAGGTATGTCCATTCGATTAAGGAGTACCTCAAAGTGATCTTTCCCTCACTTAACAATATTTGTACTTTAAGCCAACACTCCAACAAACTTGCTTAACAGAGCTTGTGCATGATCTCATCTTCCCCTCTTGAAGCACCAAACAGTTTCCCAGAATATCTATGGGGCCACGCAAAAGTCTTTTCCATGGCCTCTCCAAGCTCCTGAACATGGTACATTCTGACACAATGTCCTTAACCTCACTTGGTACAAGAAAGGAATTTTTTCAGAGGTGTGAATTAAATGTGTCTGTCACAAGTGTCTGTCACATAGGTGATTTACCAGGTATCTTCCTGGCACCCTGTGTGACAAATCTAACTCGCCACCAAGTGATGATCAGCTGACAGGTCTGCCCCTCACTTTACCCAAAACATATGACCACAATCACAAAACTGAGTAATGACCTTTGGCCCAAGTTGCTCTGGTACCAAGTACACTTGGAGAAAGTGGCAAGTTAAAACTCCCTAAGACAACATGGGTAAGTAACCTTGAGAGGATCCAGACTTAAAAGGGAATTCTTCCCCTTCTGGGTGAACTTGGAGAGTGTGATTGAGTTGTTACTCATTCACTACTGTATACTATAAAGTCCACAATTACTGAGTATGTTGAAAGGATCCTCAGTATGGGCATCAGAGTAATTTTTTTAATATCATTAGAGTTTTTAGCTTTAATTCTGTTGTATCCATTTGAAGTTATCCATTGAGTAATGAAAGATACTTGAACGTAGACTGTTTTCAGTAAGTGCAATCTAGGCTATTCAAGTGAGACCATCCATAGCAATGTTTAGGATGTTTGTGTGGTACCATCCACAGCAATCTCACAAGAAAGTTTAGGCTATCCATGTGGGGCTATCCTCAGTGAGTGATTCTCTGTGGAAGGAACTTCCAAGCAGAGTAGAGCACCAGGATGATAGGGCAGGTCCGGAGGCCAGAAGGAGTCAGGATCATCAGCATCTCATCAGGATCTCATCAGGCTGCAGTATTAACGTGCAACTTGAGAGAGGAAGAGAGAAAATATACTGGGAACAAGAGTTGGAACAGATTATTAGGTATGCTCTTGCTCTGTAGTAGTTTAAAAGGATGTACACTGTAAAAGGTGCAAGCAGGGACTCCGGCAGGACTATGTATGACAGCATAACTATATGGGAGACTGTATGTAATGGGGATATCATGAAAGGGATTCAGAAGTGAAGCCAAAATGTTTGAGGCTCTCTAGTCGCTGGCTGCAGTACAATTTTTAACCCCACCCATTCCTATGTTACTGAATGGCAAACTAATGGTGCTTTCACACTGGCTCCGAATCAGAGCATGGCTTGCATAAAAATTTGGTAGCGTAAAAGCTTTCATGCTGATCGGGAAGAGCACTGCTGTCCCGAACCCGAGATTACCTGTAGGAGGTGGTTTGAGTTCGGTTGCTCAGGAACTGTGCCGCCATTCCTGTGAATGTGAACGCAACTAATATCCGGGTCCGCACTTGTTCAGGGAAATAAAGTAACCTGCGCATGTGTTTTAGCCAATGTTGACAAAATTAGTTTCCACAACACATGGGTACCATGAGTGGCAGGGGAATGTTGTGGGACACAGAAGAGGTCCACTGCTATGCATAATATCTACTGCACATAATGGCACCAAAATAATAATAATTAAAAAATAAAAATGGCTAGTCGCATTGTGTTCTCCATGCCTGTTTATTGTGATGCAAGATGAATGCAAATGCACCAGGGTTTGATCGAATCAAATAATACCAGACCAGTGTTGTGGTGGCGCCAGGAACACTTGGATTCGGACCACAGCAAATGTGCCCCGTGTGCAAACCACATTACATTTTAAGTTACATCTCCAAAAATGACTTTTGGGAATAGTGTTCTGTCATTTTTACAAGTTCAGTTGACCTTGATATTTTCAGCAATATTTTTCCTTATAATAAATGTGTTTTATTGGAGTTATTTGTTTATAAATAAAAGGGTGTGGTTGATGAGGTGAGTGACAATTTTAGACATGACTGTCAAACCTCATAAACATGCACACACTTTCCAAAACACTGTTGACAGTTTTGCTGTTGACCGTTCTGTAGCAAAGCCATGTCCTGTTCTGCGGTAAACTGTTGTAACAGACCCTCATAGGGAATGTTTAAGCTAGCTCGTTGTACTGATATTATAACTAGCAAACCAACACGAGTAAACATGCTAGTGATAGAATAAACCAACCCAGCTAACGCTAGCTAAATTTCATAATTTACTGACTGTATGACTTTAACACACCTCAAGGACTTTGGTAAGATTAGCCAGTCACTCCTTTTTAAATATGCTCCACTGGCAGAACTAGCAGGGCATAAAAGACTGCAACTTCAGGTTGCAGGTGTCAGAGTTAGATGAAAATCGTGGACAGCAGCAATTTTATTTCCTCAGAAAATAGGTTGTATTAAGTATAAATGTTGACTGCTGTTTACCAATATATTTTCAGTTGGTACCTTACATTAGCTACTTATACTTTCATTAGCATTACTTTGATTAAAATGGACAATGTCAGCTAGCTAGCAAATGTTAGCTCAGTCCGTCATGACAAAGCTTTAAAATCTTTTCCTTATAATGGTAAAATCAATATACTTGCAAACATTATATGATGATAATGTTGCAGGTGACCCGGTGGTATCCTGATCATCTGGCTGTACAGTGTTATGGCTGTGAGAGAGGATTTTGGCTGGTCACTAGGAAGCATCATTGCAGGTAACGACACAAGCATAAGAGTTCCACAATTTCCACTGTCTTGGGTGTGTAAGATGTTCTCAGTGTAATCTTGGTGTAATGTGCAATTCTTATCATAGCAGTATCAACTAATTTTATCTACAAGCTGTCAAATTGCCTTAGTTATGTTTAGTCAGCAAGCAAATCTATTCAGGAAAAATGAAAGCTAAAATGAAACCTAAATTCATCAGTTATTCATGAACAATTTTCTGCACTTGTGTAACCACAAGTGAATAAATGAAAACACTGGCTCATGAAAAAACATAACATCATTAAGAAAATGAGTAAACATGTAAACAGTGTTGCATGGTTGTTGCAATATTTAGAAAAATATGCAGTGACCACATGTAATGCGTATTGACTACACGGCAAAATTCCATTGAACAGGTTAATGATATTTTTTGCAAATTTTGATGGTAACCGAATTTCAGGTTAACACTTGTTATCCCCAAAGAGAGTGCAATTGCTAAAATGCCTTTTAGCAGCAATTCCTCATTCCCCCCTCTTTCCATCACAGAAGCAAGGAGTGTGTGGAGGAGGCTTGGTGAGAAAGACACCCACTCTCTCTTACTCTTTTCTTAATAAACTCTTTACTGTTCTTTTAATCACATACTGCTTTATAATGAAAATTCCCTTTCTGTCACCCTTTCTTTTGGCTAAAGCCTCTCTTTCACCCCTTCTTTTGGCTAAAGTTCAGTATCAGAAGTCTTACACATAAATATTGCAGGGAATTACTTTGGAGATTGGGGTGTCTGCAGTTCTCTTCTTTTCAGTTGCATTTGAAATTTCGAACTGATCAGAAAGAAAAAAATTGAAAGAGTAGACTATGCACAAATGAAAATGTGATGGAACATTGTGAATGCTCTTTGGGTTTGTGTTGTATGAAATCCCCAAAATGACCAAAAGATATACCTGAATACAAAAATTTATTATAAAATAAGCTAAAAATAAAAAGTTTCTAATATCACATGAGTCAATAAAATATATTAGAAAATAACTTTATTTTACTCTTACATTTACTGCCCCGTTATTGTTTTTCAACTTCTTACTTGAAATCTGAGAGGGTGCATGGTTATTTTTGGTTTGCTTCACGAGTGACCTCTCATACACAGAGCTTTGAGAGTTGTGGTGTTTTTGCACCTTCTGCCCCTTGCTATTGGTTAATTAACCTAAAATGTGTTTCTGGTAAATTTGCATGTGGTTGTACTACAACCCCTGGCAAATAATTATGGAATCACCGCTCTTAGAGGATGTTCACCCGCCTTTTTTACTTCGTAGCAAAGAAATAAATCACAGATATGACACAAAATGTTTGTGTAATAGATAGAATATTTGTGTAAGAGGATAGAAAACTCAAAGCAATATGCCTTAAAAATAGAAAATGTACAACAAAACAAATGAAAAACAAATGTGCGGAAACAGGAGTAAAAACCAAACGAAAACCAGCACTAGCACCTGAACAGAAGAAAACAAGGTTACAGTGGGCTAAAGAGAAGCAATCATGGAGTGTGGATGATTGTATGAAAGTGATATTCAGTGATTATGATGCTGGAAGTTTTGTCTAGTGCCGTCCAAGGAAACATATAAAGATGACTGCCTGAAGAAAACAATTAAATTTCCTCACTCATTTATGATATGGCCTTGCTTGTCAGGTAAAGGAACAGGGGAGACTTTATCAGTCAATGCACAGGTGTGGTTGAAAATTTGGACACTTTTCTCATTATATTGATAGAAAATAGCTTTGGTGGTGATGATAATTTTTCAGGATGATAAGGTATCTTGCTACAGAGCAAAGAGTGTTAAAGCTTTTCTTCAGGAAAGGCAGATCAACTCAATGACATGGCCAGCAAACAGTATAGATCTCAATCCGATTGAAAAATTTAAGGGTGAAATTGGTCCATGATAAGGCTCCATCCTGCAAAGCTGATCTGTGAAACGCTATTTGAGAAAGTTGGAACCAGTTTGATTGAGAATATTGTTTTTCATTAGTGTAGTCCATGCCTCAAAGAATGTAGGCCGTCATAAAAACCAGAGGAAGAGCAGCCAAATACTAATTGTGATTTTTTTGTTGTTGTTGATGATGATTCTGTAATTCTTTCCTCTACATTACCTGGATAAAAATATGCAATTGATTAAAAAATAATTAATTTAACTTGTTTGAGGTATGTTTCCTGAAGCCAGAATGTTCAGCTATTAAACAAAAAATGTTTTGTCATATCTGTGATTTGCTATGAAGTAAAAAAGCCGGGTGAGCATCCTCTAAGTGTGGGGATGCGATCATTTTTGCCAGGGGATGTACATTCCCCTCTGAAGATATTGGAATAGCAAGGCCAATTGTTTCGTTTTTGCTATACACTGAAGACATTTGGTTTGAAATCAAAAGATGAATATGAGATGATCGATCAGAATTTCAGCTTTCATTTCCTGATATTTACAGTGGATATAAAAAGTCTAGACAGCCCTGATGATCAATCATGTCTGATCTTTTCCCACCTTTAATGTGAAATTGCAAAGTATACAAATAAAGTGAAAAACAATCAAACATTTTAAGATTAAATTGTAAGGACATTTAATTGTAAGGGCATCTCCTGTGCACAAACTGCTTCAGGTCCCCCACAGATTTTTAGTTGGATTCAGGACAGGGCTCTGGCTAGGTCATTCAAAAACATTGATCTTCTTTTGGTTAAGCCATCCCTTTGTTGATTTGGATGTATGCTTTGGGTCATTGCCATGCTGAAAGGTGAAATTCCTTTTCTTCTTCAGCTTACTAGCAGACACCTGAAGGTTTTGCACAAAAATTGACTGGTATTTGTAGCACTCCATGATTCCCTCCACCTTGATAAAAGCCACGGTTCTGGCTGAAGAAAAGCAGCCTTAAAGCACCATGCTTCCACCACCATGCTGCACAGTGGGTGTACTGTTCTTATGGTACAGTGCTTATTTTTGCAGCAAACACATCTTTTGGAATTAGGGTATTATAACTTTTTGGAATTGGTGTCATCAGACCATAGCACATTTTCCACATGGTCTGGGGTGATTTAGTTGAACTTGGACCCCATAGCCCAGAATTTTAAGACTAATCAGAATAATTTATTTGATGGCAGTTGTAGGATAGTTACTTTTGAACATGAGATTGGCTGTGTACACAGCCACATCTCCAATTATAAAAGGGTGTTCAACCAGGTTATGCAACCAGGTTTTTTAATATCGTCAAGACAGTCCAACAGTGGTTGAATGGAGTCACCAGCTTTCAATGGTATGTACAACTGGGTATCATCAGCATATAAATGAAGAGACATTGTGTGCCCTAATAATATTCCCCAACCGATGCATAAGTTAAAAAGAAGTGGACCCAGAATGGAGCCTTGAGATACACCACTAATAATAGGAGCAGAAGATGAGAAATTACCCAACGCTACTGAAAAGGTTCTGTTTTTAAGATAAGAGGTGAACCATTGTAGGGTGGTACCCTTGATACCAATCAAATGCTCTAAGCACCAAAGAAGTATGTTATGATCTACAGTATCAAAGGCAGCTGTAAGATCAAGTAGCATCAACACAGTATTTTTACCAGCATCCACTGCCAGTAAAATGTCATTTGACAGTTTTAGCAAAGCAAAATCTGTGCTATGATAAGCAGTGAAACCAGACTGTAAAGGTTCCAATAACTCAGCTGAATTTAAAAACAGGATCAATTGTGACTGCACAACTTTCTCTAACAGCTGTGGCAGAAACGATAGCTTAGAGACAGGTCGATAATTATTAAAGCAACCTTCATCCAAACCCTGTTTCTTAAGCAAAGGTTGAACAATAGCATGCTTTGAATAATTCGGGACCACCCTAACAAACAAAGATGAATATATCAACACCTGGCCAATTATGGAAAAAATTGCTTTTATAATCTCAGAGGGAACATCAAGTGAAGTGGAAGTTATTTTCATCTGGTTAACCAGATCACACAGTTCCTTTAGAGAAACATGTTGAGAATGATAAAAGGAAACCGGTATTGTCAGTGAATTCAGGGACAGGTCTGAGAAATGGGAAGTGAAGGAAGAACGAATGGCTATTACTTTATCAGCAAAAAACATTAAAAATCTCTCACAAAGTTCAACCGAGGATTCCCCATGGAACTCGAATTAATTATTGAATTAATCATGGTGAATAAAATCTTAGGTCTAAGAATCAAGAGGCCCAATTGGAATTAGCAAAGATGTACACAAGAGATGAGACACAAAAGTTCTGGAACCAAGATTAACTTCTACAAAAGTGTGCAGAAAGAAAGGATCTGCTCACGATCCAAAATACATGAACTAATCGGTCATGAATGGTGGAGGTAGTATCATGGCTTGGGCTTGTATGGCTTCTTCTGGACTGGGCTCACTAATCTTTATTGATGATGTAACTCATGATGGTAGCAGCAGAATGACTTCAGAAGTTTACAGAAACATTCTTTCTGCCAATGTACAGAGAAGTGCATCCAGACTAATTGGGAGGAATTTCATCATGCAGCAAGACAATGACCCAAACAGCACTGCCAACACAACAAGGGACTTTATCGAGCATGTCGAGCATGCATTTCACTTCCTGAAGAGGAGGCTGAAGGAAGAAACCCCAAAACAAACAACAACTGAAAGAAGCTTCAGTACAAGCCTGGAAAAGCATCACAAAAGAAGAATGCAACAGCTGGGGATATCAGTGGGTCATGGCTTGATGCACTTATTGCAAGCAAGGTCTAAGCAACCACATTTTAATTGTTATTTACTTACTATCTGTTCCTATACTTTTGCTCACCTGAACATTGGATGGTCTGCCACCAAAGGTGCCATGGTCTAAGTTGTTTAACACATCTAGATATAAATATCAGGAAATTAAAGCTGAAATCCTGATATATCATCTAATGTACATCTTTTGTCCTCAAACCCAAATGTCTTCAACATATAGCAAAACAAATATAATTTTCTTTGCTGTTCCAAAACTTTTGGATGCAATTGTTCTGACTGCCTGCTCTTTAAAAAAAAAAAAAAAAAAAGTAATTTAACCCAAATGTTCTACAGCATAAATTCTTCATTTAACCTTTGAGAACGATTAAGCATAATTAACTTACTCATGTAACTCACTCTTTTTCCTCCTTCTGTCTCTTTTTCATCCTCTCAAATTTTCTCCTTGTTGCCCTCTGCAGGAACTGTGGTAATGTGTTTTGTGCCAGCTGCTGTGATCAGAAAATTCCTGTGCCAAGTCAGCAGCTGTTTGAACCAAGTCGTGTGTGTAACGCATGTTACAACAGCTTGCAGTCCTCTGCTCCTACTCACGGCCAACTCCAACTAACCTCTTCCCAATACGTTGCCTCAACATGTACAGCAGCTGAGGGATAAATAGTAGAAGCTTCTGGACACTTATTCTTGGGCACAGCAGGAACAAACTGCAATTGCCCCCCCCCCTTTTTTTTCTTTTCTTTTTTGTTAACTTCTGCAGCTAAACGGGAAATATGTCTGTACATGGAGTGAAATGTGCTTGGAGGCAAGGTATCTAAGGATTTTTCTTGGAATATTTTAAGCACTTTGGGTGACACATTCATGTGACTGACTGCTGGTTTGAATAGCTGAGACACACACAGATGTTTAGTGAACTGCTGGACATATTTATGAAGTCAGGGATTGACTCGGGTTCTGCTGAAAAGTTTCTTTCTTTTTGCCTTCTCTTTCCCTTGGGTATAGAAAGTGAATCCTGCCAAGTTTCAGAGAAGGCTGTCTTGGGGTGGCCACGTCAATTGGAATCAAATTGAAGGCGATTTATTCGTGTCATCATCTCACAAAGACATGATTTTCACTGTTGAAAGTGTTTGGTGCTTTTTGAGTGAGACAAGTTTTGGTTCTATTCATAGCTTTGCTCTACCTGTTCATTTTTTGTTGCTGCTCTTTATAAATGAAATGTTTTCAACTACCAGAGACTAAGTGGTACCTCAATAGATACTTTTTGGTGAGGTCTTGACCAAATATTTTAGCACACCTGGAGTTTATTTGCCGTTCTGTTTTTGCCCCTTTTCTTAATTTGATCTTTAAGATTTTTTGAGATTACACAGCAATCCCAAGTCCTCTCCTGTTTAAAAGACATTTGTCACCATGCAGACTGGAAGACTCTATCCAAACTGACCCTCTGTTTTAGGGCAGCTGCTCTTTTCCATCAGTTACTCATTTGCCGCCAAGTAATACCAGCTGAAGGGACGTGTAATGTGCATGTGCATCTATTACAGACATATCTCTACCTGTGGCTATTTGTGATGAATTGGTGATGCCATTTTCTCCAGATTGCTGATATTGTCACAACCTCAGTGAAAACAAATGCTTGCAGCATACCCTCTAGTTTTTATTTGCCACTTAACATGTTCATTAATAGCTTTTTTGTAACAATGCAAAACAGATGAAATAATATATAAGGATTGAATGTATAGCATTTAAGGAGATGTAAATTGTTTAGAATTCTTGAATAGTGGCTCACAAACTTAATCACCAGAAATTATAGTTGTGTTTTTGTGGTTTCCAGATTTTTTTTTACTTTCTTTTTTTCTATCATCAAATCACCAAAATACAATCCAGGAGGAAAAAAAAGATAATTGTACAGGCGAAGTTTATTTAAAATGCGGCACTAGGGTCGCTCCCTGATGTTCTGGCAGATTTTTCTTAACTATTTATTATTGACATTTTATTTGTTGAGTTTGATGTCAATTTTGACAATTCAGTTGCCACATGAAAATCAATGTTTTATGAGAAGAGATGAGTGGTGATACTGTATGACCTGCCTGTGTACTGAGGACAGTGAGTCAATATGCCCCCAACATACACACATTCAATATCATTTATACATTTTCACAACCTTTCCACCTCTTATTTGGTAATTCACGCAATTAGGCTGTGCTCATTGTGTTTTCTTCATTATGCCTAATGTTTTTCTTCATTTTTCTAAATTAAATTAGTCTTAAAATAAATCTATTAGTCACAAAAGTTCAGAACAAATTAATTTTAACTGTTAAAAAGAAAGATCAATCTGTTATGTTAAACTGAGATTAAAAGGAGGGAAGTAGCGGTGTTAAATCTGAATGCTCATTAAGACATGGTTGTAACTTTCATAACCCCAGTAGCTGGGCTCATTTGACATTTGAATGACTTGATATTAACATCAGTCCATGAATGTGAAATTTGTTTTTCAAAAAGAAAATTCCTAGGTTTAATTTCTTGCACAATGATAACTGTTTGAAATAGACACTCAAAGTCACCTGACAATAAATTTAAAAATGAAACACCAGCACCTTATTTTCAGCCTTTTTTTATTCAGCAGTTTGATTGTTGTATGAGAATCAGAAGTCACACTGTGTAACTTTGTAATATTTAATGTCATTCATGTTTTTAAAAAAATGAAAAACATCAATATGTATAAATATATAACGGTTCATATTAAGTGGATTAATGGGACAGCATTTCCCAAACTGAGAACAAAAATGTGCATGCGTATGATGTGAACACAGTTATCTGCTATAAATATTTTAAAAAGGGCTTCAGTGTAGCTGTGCTGGTTAGCTCGCACAATAAGGAAGCAGTAATATGTCTTATACAAACCCTGAGGGCTACTGGACGTTATTTCACCATACAGCATACAGAACATCTTTACTCTAAGCAGCAAAAATATCCAGAACAGCCCAGTAGACAGATCTTGTAATCAGCATTGTTAATAAAAGGAAATACTGTTATACTGTTTCAACAAAAATGCTATACAATTACTGCAACAGCACAAGGACACTTGTAGCAAGATGACTGGTCTCTTATCCCAAATATATGCATTAGGCATGCACTGATGATAGTTTTTTGTTTTTGTTTTTTAATCATGATCATTGCCTAAACCTTTAGTATGGTATACACTTCTTCAATATTATGACTTAAGAAATTAATGTTGCCTGTATCTGTCTCATTGGGCAGCATTTAAACCAAAATGAAATCTTTCCAGACATAAATACTCTGTCTGGAATGTTATATGTAGCTTGATTTAACCATGAGAATTAACTATGAAAATGAACACCACCTATCAAATTTTTGGAACATCTTATTTAAAACTATAGTTTGGAGAGGTATCAGGCAGTTCAGTATATAGTGTAAAAACCTGCCTGGTCATCCAATCTTAACCCATTCAAGCTGCACTGGGATGATTTGGACTAAAGTGGAAAACCAGGTCCACAAACTTCTAGGGAGTACTTCAAGAGGCATAGCAGAGCCCCCTCCCCAGGAGTGCCTGAAAAAAAGTTGTCTTTTTTTACTCAAGAAAGTGTTCGCAGCAGTTAGAGCTGCTAAAGGATTGCTTTTGCTGGTATACAATATGTTTTTTGGTTGTCACGAATATTTGTGATATTGCTTTCCTAAAAATAAAACTGGCTTGTTGCAAACAAAAAAAGAACAAAACAAAAATTATTTACATCCTATGCGTCACCGAAAATTAAGCAGGCCCAGTGGTGCCTGTAAAAGGAAGTTTCTTTTGGTCTGGCCTCCTGTTTAATTCACAGTCTCTTATACATAAGAGTATCAAAAGACTTTTCCAAAATCAGGTCTATCAGCTATCTTCTAACTAGCTAAATTTCAGTAAAGAAGTTAATGACAGCTAGCTAGCAAGACCTATAAATAAACAAAAAAAAAATCTGCAAGAAATGCAAATAATCAAACATACTTCTATACTTCTAATTTATTTACACTAAAAACAGCCTGCATTAAACAAATAACCAGTGTGATACTGCGGTGAGATATTTGAGATTTTGATGTGCTAAAATATTGACTTCAACCAAGAGTGATGAATAATTTAGACATTGGTAAGGTTTTTTTTTACTAAATAATTTGCCACGTTTTAATGAATTTTAGGGGAGGTAAGGCTTCTCATGTAGTCTTAAAGCCTGTGTAATAGATCTTGTTCTCCTTTGAGAGCCGCTGTGACATCTAGGAGAGGGAGCAGCATGGGTAACAATAGACAGTGAAGGGGAGATTCTGGCTGCCTAGATAGACTCTTCTGATGGTTCCCTTGATCAGAGGTCCTGGTGGAAAGGCACAACAGTCATTTTGGCCAATCATTTGCTAAAGAGTCTACCATGGGAGCATGGGGACCGTCCTTAAAAAGCAGAACAGGCAAGGTATAGACTTATATACAAAAAGGACACATTTTTGATCATTTTTGACACCAGCCTTGGGATGGTGACATTTCTCTGCATGGATAGAAGATCTGGCACCATATTCTGGCCACTTGTGAGATGCACTACCCCTAATGGATGCAAACTGGGAATGAGCCCATGATTTACAGACAACAGAAGAATTATTTGTAATGATCAACCCAGCAAGGGCAAAAAGAGCCTGACTACCAGTGCATCACACTGATTTTGTAATGGTTCCACCTCAGGCACAACCTCAAGGCATTAAACTGCACTTGAATTGACTTGCCATGAAGAGCCCTAGTGGGATGGATTGAGGATGATAGAATCAAACCGATCAGTCTTGAAAGAGGTATGCCAAAACACAGCATATGGATAATATTAAGCCTACTGATGGTGTGTATCCATACAAACTGCCAAACAGAGGTTTATCAAAACTGGACAGCTGAAGACTGGAAAAAACATCTGGTCACCAAGAATGCATGTACCCAACCTGCATTGTATAAACAGTCCGAGCTGGTGTAGGTGGTGTAATGGTTTGGGGAATGTTTTCGTGGCACACTTTGGGCCCGTTGATGCCAATCAATCATCACACGAATGATTATTCAAGTGTATTTGAGAATTGTTGCTGACCATGTGCATCCCTTCATGGCCACAATTTACCCATCTTCCAGAGGTTACTTCCAGCATGATAATGTACCATGTCATTAAAGCAAAAGTAATCTCAAACTGGTTTCATGAACATGACAATGAGTTCAGTGTTCTTCAGTGGCCTTCCCATTCACCGGATCTGAATCCAGTAGAACAGCTTTGGAATGTGTCATGACTTGAGATTTGCAGCATGAAAGTGCAACTGAAAAATCTGCAGGAATTGTGTGATACAATCATGTCAACATGGAACAGAATCTCAAAGGAATGTTTCCACAATCTTGTGGAATCCATGGCACAAAGTAGTGAGCCTGTGTAGAGAGCAAAGGGAGGCCTTAGCCAGTATTGTACAGTGCTCTCTCTGTGTGTGTGTGCATGTGTGTGTGTGTGTGTACAGTCCCCTCTGAAAGTATTAGAATGGCAAGTCCAATTAATTTGTTTGTGCTGTACACCAAATAGATTTGGGTTTGAGATCAAAAGATGGATATGAGACTAGGGTTTAGGATTTCAGTGTTACACAACAAAACATAGAACCTTTTGTATCAGACCACCCTATTTTTAGGTGAACAGAAGTATAGGAACAGATAACACTTGACATAAATTAAAGTAAATAACACTTAATATTTGTTTGCATATCCCTTGCTTGCAATAACTGCATCAAGCCTGTGACTCACTGACATCACCAAATTGATGGTTTCTTCTTTTGTGATGCTTTTCCAGGCTTTTACCGCACCCTCTTTCATTTGTTGTTTCTTTTGGGGGTTTCTCCCTTACGTCTCCCTTCAGGGTTAAGGTCTGGTGATTGACTTGGTGAGTCTAAAACTTTCCACTTTTGCATCCGATAAAGTCTTTTGTTGGCCCAAGCCATGACATTACCTCCACCATGTTTCACATATGAGCCTGTACATTTTGGATCATAAGCAGATCCTTCTTTCTCCATACTTTGGCTTTCCATCACTTTGGTAGAGGTTAATCTTGGTTCCAGAACATTTGTGTCCCATCTCTGTATTTCGTTGTGAATTCCAATCTGGCTTTCCGATTCTTACTGCTGATGAGTGGTTTGAAGCTTGTGGTCTGATCTCGAAGTTTTCTTCGAACTGTGGATTGAGATATCTTCATCCCTGCCCTGTGGAGGTTGTTGATGTCTCTAACTGTTGTTTTTGGGTTTTTCTTCACAGCTCTCACAATGTTTCTGTCATCAGCTGCCGTTGTTTTCCTTGGCCGACCCACTCTGTGTCTGCTGCTCAGTACACCCGTGGTTGCTTTCTTTTTCAGGACATTCCAAATTGTTGTATTGGCTATGCCCAATGTTTCTGCAATGCCTCTGATTGATTTTCCCTCTTTTCTTAGCTTCTAAATGGGTTGTGTTTCTCCCATAGACATCTCTCTGATCTTCATGTTTGCTTATCCTTTTTAACAGCAAATGCAGTCTTCACAGATGAAACTGTAGGCTAAAACCAAGAGTAGATGTTCAGAGCTATTTATTGTTTAAACAATCAATCTAACAGGACACACCTAGGTAAGACAAATGTCTTCAGTCTATAGGAAAAACAAATGAACTGGCCTTGCCATTCCAATAGTTTTGGAGGGGACTATATTAGCATGAAATGAACATATATTAATGTAGGAGTGTAGTATTCCATAAACTTGACCTTTTCATGTGAAGACAAATGGAATGGTATGGTGTTTCTGTCTGTTGATGATAAAAATTGAGACTGAGGTATATGTGCTAAATATAAATAAACATAAATTTCTTTAAATGAAACTACTGGCGCAAATCAAACAAAATTTGTTTTGGTTTACAAGAAGATTGTACAGAGCCCAACCAGTTATCCACTGAAAAATGTATAGTGTACAGAATACTGTTCTCCTACATTACCTCTGAACATTTTCTTTGCTGGGTTTTTTTGTTTGTTTGTTTATTTGCTTTGTTTTTGTTTGTCCATTTTAACCACATAAACTGGCACAACAGTACCAATAACTGACTATCACAACATGCTTCCCACCATAAAGGCTCAAACACCTAATTTGTATGATCACCTGAAGACTAGCTAGGCTGACTATCTGATGAGATGCCTGACTGACTCTGCCAAAATGCTGATCACTCATAAGACATTGCATCATGACCTCAGATTGCCAAGCATAACCCACTGTATTGTTTGGAGAGTGGTAGCCCCCTTCTCTGAGGAGAGCTATTATCTCCTGAATCAAAGCTTGTAATCTAGCTAGAAGGGAGTGCTGAGCATGCCCATGCACTAACAAATGAGGCCAGTGAGAGAACTGCTTCTAATTGATTTTCTGAGCCTCATTAGCCCTCACCAGAGACTATTTAGTCTACCTCTGGTAGTTGGGACAGCACCAAACAAACCTGACATCATGCCATAGTTAAGAGAGACATCAGTCATTCCTGTCCTTGATGGGTCTGTGCTGGAATCCTTGTACAACTCTGCCAGAAGCAGTCATAAGTTTCATAGGTCGTCATTTAATCACTTTAGCTAGACTTTCTGCTGCACCGCCTTTTGTTGTGAAATCACCAACAATGAAATAGAGGTCCCCACTGCTGGTACATGGGCAAGCTCATTATCAGCAGCCCTGAGATCACTACAACTGTCCAGCAGTCTCATGCTAGGAAATGAGATCTCATCCTACTGTAGGAGCTGAAGTTGGCCAAGCACTTCTATAACTCAGTCAGTCATCAGATGTTGGAATGAAAAATATGCATCCTGGGGGCACATGTATGAAACCTTTGATGACAGTTCCTTGGGCCCAAAACTTGAGGGTCATAAGGTCATAAGGAGGGTCACAGCTTAACCTTGAAATGGCAGCCTATAGGATGGCCTACAGTGGACACAAATTGAGGCTGTTTACCTGAAGCCTCCTTGTGTAGTTCTGTGTTTAGTTCTATGTCTTTGGTCAAGGCTACCACCAAGTCCTTTAGCTGCTTGACAGTTGAGCAGTGCTCAAGAAAAAGAAATAGAAGAAGTCACAGCCAGGCAGACCTTTTTTTAACACAGCTACAATATTATGTTTAGACAAATTATAAAGATCATTTACAGTGAAATAAATTTTTGGTCAAGCACTGACCAACAAATGTAAAGTGTGTGGGTGTGTTTTTTAATAAACTGCAATCACATTTAAACCACATTAGTCATGTTAAACTTTGTGAAAAAGCCACCTGCTTAACTCTCCTCTATGAAAACAAAATGACAGTAGCCAATAGCATGGTTCGTTGTGTATGAATTAGGACAAAACAAACCAGCTTCAGCTTTTGGCAGACACTGATATTTCAAGCTCTGACTGTAGTCACAGTTCTTATGAGTAGAAAATGTATGTATGTCTATTTACGGTGCAAGGGTGAGAAGATGATTATTTCTGCCTGTCATCACCCCACAAGGCCTACGCAAGTTGTCACAAAAAGGTAACGGTCATAATTATTGTTATAAGATTCTTATAACAATAATTACTTATTTGTTTGTGGCTACAAATAAGTATCCTTTATAGGTTTGTGAGGAGCAAGGTAAAAAAACAACAACAAAACGATTATCAGCACATGCCTAATAAGTAGTTTTGTCAGTCAGCTCTTCTAAAACTGTGAACAAAAGACTGACAGACAAATATCAGAAAAGCTTGATGCTTGATGTCCACTAAAGCAGATATGTGAAAGTGAAAACTTAAGCTTTTCTGTAAGAAATCTGTCTTAAATTTATACAAACACTTTTTAATCTTTAAAAAATAGACCTGGCTATATCATTCAATATACCTCTTTCATACCTTTAAACTATAAAAGCTGGCCATATATGTACAGTAAGGATGTGCTGTGTTTTGGGTGTGTGTATAGGATTTTAATGTATATTAATATATCACTTACAATCTTTCACTAATCATTTGCCTTTCTCATAAATCCTATGTAAATATGTGAGCAACACGCATACATTTGGACAACAGCTAAATCCAAAAAATATAAATATGATGTGGTTCTGCTCACAGCAGGCAATGGCATGATGGAATAGTTGTATTAAAAGAGGTGCCTGTAAAATGGCATGTCCATCCATGGTGGGACTGGACGATGGCTCTTAAACTTCAGCTGTCCATGGGGTGCGTTCACACTGAAGACTGGTCCCACACCTACACCAGCACCGGGACAGAGAGGTCACAGAGTTCAGCAGGCTCTGTCTTATAGAGCCAAGCTCACAAATCACTAGTTACTCACAGAGGGAACAAGACTCAGCAAAGTCACAGTGAATTACAGTTAACTATATATTTACTTTTCCACAAACTTAGGGTGGTTTCGTTTACAATTGTATGTCATTAAGAGTTATAGGTTCTCTCTGTATATTCAGTCAGGCAAAACATGTACATCAGGGGCGCTTCTAGGATCTGATAACTCAGGGGCTAATGGATCTAGTTTATTATTAAATGCAAAGTAACACAAAGTAATTCTATGTAACTTTATCATATTCTCATATAGAAAAATATATGTATATATGATGTGTATGTGTGTGTGTATATATATATATATATATATATATATATATATATATATATATAGTGGTGTAGTCCTAAAATAGTTCTAAAAAAAATTACATCGAGTGATACTGCTCAATACCGATTCTTTTATTGTTTAAAGCTTTACTGTTTCAATGTAATAAAAGTGCAAATTTAATTAAATGACAATTGACACCAATTAAGGAAAAGCATAAGCCAGTAATTTTAATACAGATTTTTTATATTTATTTGTAACTTTGCCAACACAGTATCTCAGTTATTTAACTAATGATTACTTGTTAATCAGTTGGGAAAAAAGATAAGCCCATAAAGGAAATATGGTGAAAAATGCCTTAATTTAAGTGTAGAGTAAATGAATGACGGGCATTACAAAACAGCTGTAAGGGGGCTACAGAGAAAACATTTTGCTAAAATGGCTATAAGATGATTCCAACTCGTGAGCCTTCCAAGAGGAGGAATATAATATGGAAGTGCTTTTTTGAATTGTTTCATTTCATCACCTGTCATGTAATGATTGCTATAAAGCTAATACTAAAAGATGTGATAGATATATAAATAAATCGCAATACACTGCAATATTATAAATGGATGGTGATTAAAGCAACGCAAGAGAAAGAGTGAATCCGCAAGTTCAGTGTCAATCTCTCTCGAGCAGGGACAGAAGAGAGTAGAATCATTCTCTCACTGAGTACACTTCAACCTCTTTTATTAATTTTACCTGACTGCTTCAGCAGGACAATGTCTTCAGTCAATGACGGCAGTGACGACAGTGGTCAGGGGTGGGGAAGGGTGGTATTCAAATTAAAAACGCATCAATACAACAAAGAATTGTGAGTTTCACAAAAAAAAACAAACAAACAAAAAAAACAAGAAAACAAAAAACCACGCGATACAGTTAAAGGGGAAGCTAACACAAGAGTAGTTAAGGGACTACTGAGCAGCAAAACAAATGGGTATGAGGGTATACGCTAATATTGATCATTAGAATTCATTATACGCAAACAGCCCTGGGGAAAAAGTAAGAATACAGCGTATATGTGCGTTTGGCCCTAAAGATACCACTGGGGTGTGTGTGTGTGTGTGGGCAGAGAAGGAGAGAGATTTTGGCAATCATTTCCTCTAAACTCCTGGGCAGTTCTCCTGGGCTCGAGCCCCAAATGATTAGCCCTAGTGACGCCCCTGATGTACGTCTCTTGTTTGTGTAGGGATGCTACCTAATACAAAGTATCAGCATGTATCCATGTATAGCTTTTAAACCCCTGATCTTGGCATCCCTAGAAGGACACGCAGTTAACGTGGCAGTGTCTCATGCGTACCTTGTTAACTGGTGTGAGTTGAGTGCGGACTGAGCTTGTGTGCAGGCGTGTGCGCTCACGCTCTCTCTCTCGCTCATCCAGTGGCCGACCTGGTGATCTCTCTCTGCGTGCATCGATCACCGCACGTCCTGGCGACTTCTCACGGTCCAGTGGCCGAGCTGGAGACTTGTCCCTGCGGAACTCAGTGCGACCCTCACGGTAACGGTGTGGTGTGCTAGGGTCCCGGTGCACAACACTATCTTGAGCTCCAGGGCTTGATGCTAGCCGCTTTGAAATGTGCTCATTATAAGTGGGTGGGCCACGCTTGTTTGGGCTGCTGCAGAGGTCAAAGCTGTCAATCAAGTATATAAATACACAGCTTAGATAACGCTGTTTATAACATTTATACTTATACAAGAATATATTTGTGAATATACTGTTTACACAGCATTTATCTTTATGTTAGATGTGTACCTCCTGTTAGAACCTGTCCTCTGCAATTCTCCCGACTCTCGTACGACATGGCCCTTGCAGCAGATCACTCTCAGTTTGTTCTGGTATGATGAGGCCAGGTAAATGGCACCTGATGAGATGGCTGGGCCTAGGTAGCGCGGATTAGGGACATCCAAGTGAACAAGTGAAGAAGGCCTGAACACAGTTTACAAGTTCACAAAAAACACAAATATTAACAGTATTAACAGTACAATATTAACAGTAGAGCATCATTTTAGGTCATATATACTTTTCCTGAGTGAAAATGATTTCATTTATATTTCAATTATATAAATTATATTCATTACATCTTATTTAAACCCCCATACCCTTAACCATAACGAATCTCAATCACATTGATTTAACTTTAATGTTTGCATTTAGTTCTATTTAATTATGTAAAATAAATGTTACAGTAACAAAGTTAGTTAGCATACGTATTGACTGATCCATCCATCCATCCATCTATTTCATAGGGCATAAAGTGGGGTACACCGTGGATGGGGTGCCAATCCATCGCAGAGCACTCATTGGCATTTCATGCATTAAAATTTTTATAAACTTTTATAAAATTAACTTGATGACCTGGAAAACCTATGCAAATTTAAACAAGTGAAATGAACGCTGGCTTTCATTTGTTTTTAAATGGATGAAGTTATAAGAAAAAGCATAAATTCTAGCCCCAGCCTTAACCATAACCTTCATAACTTTTCACACACCTTGTGTCAAGAGAATTGTTACAAATTTGAGCAATTTATAATAATTTACTTTTAAACATTTGAGTACATTTAAATTTGGACACATTTTAACTTGCTTTCAAGTAGGTTAGACTAACTACTCCCACATTTTAACATTATAGATGTATTTTTTTATGAGACAGGCCCCAATTCTACAGCAAGGCCAATTCTATTGTTTTTACTATACATTAAATACATTTGGGTTTGAGATCAAAAGATGAATATGTGATGATAGATCAGAATTTCAGCTTTCATTTCCATATATTTACATCTTTTACGTTAAACAACATGGCACCTCTGATGGCAGACCACCCAATTTTTAGGTGAGCAAAAGTATAGGAAAAGAACCTTGACGTAAATTAATGTAAATAACACTTAATATCCCTTGCTTGCAATTACTGCATCAAGCCTGTGGCCCACTGACATCACCAAACTGTTGCACTTATGTGTTGCTTTTCCAGGCTTGTACTGCAGCTTCATATTCGCAGTCTCATACTCATCTTTTGATCTCAAACCCAAATGTCTTCCATGTATAGTGAAAAAAATTAGAATTGGCCTTGCTGTTCCGATACATTCAGAGTGGACTGTAAATCCTGTCATTTTGATTTACTACTACACGTCTATGTGGTGTTACTTTGAAACGCACCCAAGAGCAGCATGACCCTGAAGCTCAATAACGTCCAGCGAGTTGAAGTAAGTCACAAACAGGTATGGCTCTCTGAAGGCTGGGGAACAGAGAGGATTGAGACAATAAAATACTAACATACTATTAAACTGAACATTTCAGAAAGTATTTTGTGCCATCTGTATAATGGTCAGGCACATGTTCTTTTTGAAAATGAAGACAATTTTTCTCAAGACAAATGTACCGAATGTCAGAGGAAGACGACTCCATTTGAGCTCATCTGTGCGGCTTCTTCGGCCATAGGCATCCACAAACACTCCAAACTCTGCCAGTACAAACAGTGCATTAAGTATATGAGGGCATATCATATTTCAGCTTGTTATAAGATACTTAGCCAATTAAATGTTTTATGTGCAGTCATTGCATGCCACTGTCCTGTGTTTTTTATGTTGGAATTTTACATAGATAATGACAAATAAAGTGATTGAATGAATAATAAGTATCTCAATCTGACCATGGAAACAGAGCAGGTACTCTTCTTTCTGAGCTGTGCTTGACACCTGCATGATTGCAATGGGGAAGCTGTAGGAGGATGTGGTAAACATAGCTGAAGCCAACGACACGTCATTCTTGTCCAAGAACTCTGTGAAAAAGCACAAAATGCCTGATTAATACACCACATGCTAAATCCTTACACAAGACTTCTCTTCAGTACAGTTTGTGATGTCTATGTAGAGCCACTGTGATCACTGTTAATTATTTACAGTAGCATTCATATAAAAAAGAGCACTGTCAGCTGCAGAATGTGAATCTCAATTCCAATAGTGGGAGGAATAAACAATTACTGAAATAAATTTTGAGCCACGCACCCTCTAGCACGTATTGCTTCATCTCAATCTCATAGAACTTGTTGGTGCCAATGATGATGCTGTAGTTGGTGAAGTAAATACAGCTACAGGGTTCTAAGGTCTCAATCTCCTGAGAGAGAGAGAGAGAGAGCGAGAGAGAGAGGGAGAGGAGCCCACACAGATGATTAAGGAGCAGGATTGCACAATGTCTGTAAATAAACCTATTCCCATGGGTGGTACAGCCAACATATAAGCCAAGAACTCCTCAGAAATAAATGTTGGAGAATAATTATTTGTCTGGTTAAATATCTATGTTCTTTTCATCTAAGAAAAGATTGATAGCTCTAGCTGTAAGTGCTTAAGTGCTTCTTAATCTAAATCACGGTTAATGATTTATCCCGTCTTTCATGAATTATAATGAGTCATACTTAATTATGTTTGTGTAAAAGACAGGATTACCGCTCACCTTGCGAATACAAAATTTGCTCAGATTGTCGTTGTAGCGCAAAATCGTGACTTTATTGGGCATTGCAGCGCAAATACAGGAGCCATTTTCGATCTAAAGATAGAATGGGTAAAATTACACAAAAACTAATATAAAGTGAGACACAGTAGACCCAAAGTAGATTCCATACTGAGTATGTGCACTAGAGAGATAGCAGTCATACCCGCCCTGCAGCAAAAAGATGACAACCCTTGACAGTCTCAAAAATGTACGGGACAATTTCGGGCAAGGTTGGGAGGTGGGACTGAGAGAGTGACTGCTTCACCTTCTTGATCTCCACCAGGCACAGTGCCCTCTCATCTCCTGTAGAAGAAATATACAGCTCAAATAGGGTTGAGTCAGTGTACTTTGAATAAAGCATGTAGTTACTTATACACAAGTGATATTTACTTGTATAAAAAACCCACGGAAACACTTTACAATATGTGTTGACCAACTAACATTAAGCAATTATTAAGTGCTGCATTAATGAACAGTTAAGATTAACATGTATTAACAATGCAGGCAGGGGCATCTTTGTAATTTCTGGGACCCCAAGCAAAATCATTCCAGGTGGCCCAAAGAGGTTTGCACACTGTTTTAGGCACACTAGGATATTTGTGCATTAATACATGTTCTTACCTTGTAGTACATCACTGGGTTTTCACTGCTGTCAGAAATCATAACATGTTCAAAATTGGACTGTTTTTCTTTATTTTTCTTTTATTTTTTGAGTGCCACAAAGGTGCATGCACTTTATGTTTGCTTTCTATTTTTAGTCTATGGTATTCCTTGTCCAAAAAATATAACAAATAAGGTGTTTATTCAGCTATCTGCTTCTGGTCAACAGGGCACCAACTGTAAAATTCCCACCCCATGAGCAACTCAAAAACCATACATAAAAAGGCATGAAATTAGCCTCAAATGTTTGGGAATTGGAAAAGATAGATGTTTTTCTTCTATTTTAAGTCTTTTTGGGGAAAACAAGTTAACAGTGGTGTACATTTCCTATTTGCAGTATACACCTGCAATATGTGGCCACTGCATATGGAACCTGGCAACCCTGATTAACCTCAATATCTTGGCTCGGGATGGTCCTAGCACCTTGGAACAAAAACTGATCTCTAGAGCACATTAGGTACACGTACATATATAAACATTTTGCACATTCTTGTTCCTTAAACTTATAACTTAAGGCCCAATTTAATCTTCAAGATTGCTCACAGTTCCATTTTTAGGGTCAATTTCTAATAGGAAGTGTTCGATACTTCATTTTTTTAGGGGGTACCTACAGTGCCCTCACTTATATTGGCACACTTGGTAAATATGAGCAAAAAAGGCTGTGAAAAAAAAAATTCACAAAAACAATTGCAAACAAAAACACAGGTTTATCAAAAAAATCTTTGTTAAATATAGGTGTGAAAACAATTATTTTTGCCATTTTAGTCAATACTTTGTGCTACCTCCCTTTGCCAAGATAACAGGTTCTCCTATAATGCCTGATGAGGTTGGAGAATACATGGCAAGGGATCTGAGATCATTCATCCATATAGAATCTCTCCAGATCCTTCAAATGCTGGTGGACTCTCTTCAGTTCACCCCACAGGTTTCTATGGGTTTCAAGTCAGGGGACTGTGATGGCCATGGCAGGACCTTGATTTTGTGGTCAGTAAACCATTTTCGTGTATTTGATGTATGTTTTGGATCACGGTCCTGCTAGAAGATCCAACCATGGCCCATTTTAAGCTTTCTGGCAGAGGCAGTCAGGTTTTCATTTAAAATCTGTTGATATTTGATAGAGTCCATGATGCTATGTATCCTAACAAAATGTCCAGGTCTTCTGGCAGAAAGAAAAACAGACCCAAAACATTAAGGAGCCACCACCATATTTAAATGTGGGCATGAGATACCTATGGCTACCTCTCTATGTGTGCCAAAACCACCTCTGGTGTTTATTGCCAAAAAGCTCCATTTTGGTTTCATCTAACCTGATCCCATTTGAAGTTCCAGTAGTGTCTGACAAACTGAAGATGCTTGAGAGTTTTTTGGATGAGAGTAGATGTTTTTTTCATGAAACCATTCCAAACAACTTGTGGTGATGTAGGTGACTTCGGAGTGTAGTTTTGGGAGACTTTTGACCCCAAGACGCAACTAACTTCTGTAATTCTCCAGCTGTGATCCTTGGAGATTTTTTGGCCACTCGAACCATCCTCTTCACAGTTCATTGAGACAATATAGACACACATCCTCTTCCAGGTTGATTTAGAACATTTCCAGTTGACTGGAACTTCTTCATTATTGCCCTGATGGTGTAAATGGGCATTTTCAATGCTTTTGCTGTATTCTTAAACCCACTTCCCATTTTGTGACGCTCAACAACCTTTTGCTGCACATCACAGCTATATTCCTTGGTCTTACCCATTGTTATGAATGACTAAGGGAATTTGGCCTATGTGTTACCTCATATTTATACCCCTGTGAAACAGGAAGTCATGGTTGAACAATTTCCTGTTCCTAGTCACCCAGGTGTACTAAAAATGTAAATATCAATGGGAATATACTTCAAATATATATTTTTTGGATAAACCTGTTTTGTGTTTGTAATTGCTTGATATCCATGAGAGATATCCATATCCATCGTATTTTTGTGAATTTTTTAAACAAAAGATCAAAAGATTTTAAAACAATAAAGACCATTTTTCACAGCCTTCTTTGCTCATATTTACCAAGAGTGCCAATATTAGTGAAGGGCACTGTAGGTAAGTATAGTGTGCATGCAGAATATTTCAAGTTTGAGACTTCTCTTTTTTATGGGGGTGAGAAAGTGTAATTTTTTTAATTCCCCTCAATTTCAGGTTGAATATCTCTGGGAGGGCCAGATAGGAAACTGAAATTTTCACAGAAATAAGTCTTCTATGGTACAATTCTACTGTAAAGATTTTGAGTTTGAGATTCCACTTATTACAGAGCTAGGGCTAGTAGAATCTGGGGAAAAGCCTACTATATTCATGCATTTTGAGAAATTAACAGATGTAATATAAGCATAACAAATAATAAACATGAACAATATTTTAATTATGTTTATGATTGACATACAATAGCTTATGCTTGTCAGTGAGGTTTAAAATGCTACTAGATTTGCAACATCACAGGGTTCTTCAAATCTGCAGAGTTTAGCTCCAACCTATCTCTTATCTGCTTGTAATTTTCTAGTAATCCTAAAGACCTTGGTTAGCTTGTTCAGGTGTGTTTGACATGCACATTTTTTGTATTAGCTGCTCATTATGCACATTTAACTCAACACTGAATATGGCCCCGAAGTAGCATTGGATTGAATCTTAGTTTATAATTACATACAACATCAATATGCAGATACTACTTATTTATTTATCATAAACCTTTATTAATGTGGTGGCTTACATGTATTGGTGTGTCATGTGCATGTATGTCTACCAACATGCAGCACACTAGGGGTGTAACTCAGTACCATTATCTGTATCTGTATCTGATCAAAATATTTGCTTTGGTATTCAGATTTAAACCAAAAATGGGTGTGTTCCATACCAGAATTGTATTTTTTTTTTATGTTAACCCTATCTGTATGCCCTGGAAACACTAGAAAAAGAAGATATATTCATTTGCAGATTGTAACAACAAATAGCAATTTGCAGAACATAAATTTATTCAAGTCCTGAACCAGTCACACTGTAGATCTTTTTGGCAAGCTTTCTAGCTTCTATATTATGTGACTGAGTAAGCAAGCTAACATTTATAAAGCAGTGATGTCTTTCCCAAATAGAGAAACTAGGGTCCGTCCATCTCAAGTGGTTCAATAATTGTAAAGTTGGTTGATGACCATTTTTATTTTTTCAATTTTTTTTAATGATTACATCTATGTATTGGCATTACAAAACCACCATTAAAAACATATTTTACTTGGTTTAACCATGAAGGCCATCTTTGTGTCAATGCACACAACAAATTTTTGTTATACAGCTGTTTACGGAAACCTCAATATCTCGGTCCTAGCTCCTTGGAACAAAAACTAATCTTTAAGCATTTTACAAGGTATATGTACATATATAAACATTTGACACGTTCTTATTCCTTGGATTTTAACTTAAGCCCAAATGTAATGCTCAAGACTGAACACTGTAATTCAATATTTGGATAAAATCTATTTGCGCATACCAACTGTACACCTATACCAACATAATAGCTCAGGGTTCTTCAAATCTGCCCATTGATGTCCACTGTCCTGCTGAATTGCAAAAGAGTTTCACAGATGGTGAGGAATGAACTGAAAAAACAGAAGTTCTCAGTTATCTCAGTTATGCCAGATTTTGACCTTAGACTTGACCAGTACTATCCAACACCACTGTGTGTCTGACAATTTGTTGTAACCCAATATTTCTTCCTGAAACATGTTTTGAACAATGTAGATGCACTCAAAGTTTTGAATGCAATAGCATTTTAGGGAATTGGCATTGAAGGGCAATATAAATATGTAGTTAGAGTGGTGCTTGAAAGTTTGTGAAGCCCTTAGAATTTTCTATATTTCTGGATACATATGACCTAAAACGTCATCAGATTTTCACACAGTTCCTAAAATAGATAAAGAGAACCCAATTAAACAAATGAGACAAAAAAGATATTATACTTGCTAATTTACTTATTGAGGAAAATGATCCAGTACTACATTTCTTTCCAGTACTACAATTCTTTGAGTACTACATTGCTGCTTATGCAGCAATAACTGCAGCTAAATATTTCTGATAATAGTTCATCAGTCATGCACACCAGCTTGGAGGAATTTTAGCCCATTCTTCTGTACAGAACAGCTTCAACTCTGGGATTTTGGTGGGTTTCCTCACATGAACTGCTTGCTTCAGGTACTTCCACAACTTTGTTTATTGGATTAAGGTCAGCACATTTATTTGGCCATTCCAAAACATTAACTTTATTCTTCTTTAACCATTCTTTAGTAGAGCAACTTGTGTACTTAGGGTTGTTTTCTTGCTGCATGGCCCACTTTCTCTTGAGATTCAGTTCACACATAGATGTCTTGACATTTTCCTTTAGAGTTTGCTGGTATTTGAATGAATAATTCATTGTTCCATCAATGAAGGCAATCCACACTGGCCCAGATGCAGCAAAACAGGCCCAAACCACGATACTACCACAAGCATGTTTCACAGATGGGATAAGGTTCTTATGCTGGAATGCAGTGTTTTCTTTTCTCCAAACATTACACTTCCCATTTAAACCAAAAGTTCTATTTTGGTCACATTTGTCCACAAAACATTTTTCCAGTAGCCTTCTGGCTTGTCCACATGATCTTTAGCAAACTGTAGATGGGCAGCAATGTTCTTTTTGGAGAGCAGTGGCTTTCTCCTTGCAACACGGTTATGCACATCATTGTTGTTCATTGTTCTCCTGATGGTTGACTCATGAATATTAACATTATCCAATGTTAGAGAGGCCTTTAGTTGCTTATAAGTTACCCTGGGTTCCTTTGTGATCTTATGGACTATTACATGTCTTGCTCTTGGAGTGATTTTTGTTGGTCGACCACTCCTGGAGAGGGAAACAATAGTCTTGAATTTCCTCAATTTGTGCACAATCTGTCTGATCGTGGATTGGTGGAGACCAAACTCTTTTCCATCAGCGACTGTTTTTCTGAGGTCCTCAGAAATCTCCTTTGCTTGTGCCATGATACACTTCCATGAATGTGTGTTGTCAGGATCAGACTCGATGGATCCTTGTTCTTTAAATAAAACAGGGTGCTCACTCACACCTGATATACTGTCATCCTATTGATTCAAAACACCTGACTCTAATTTCACATTCAAATTAATTGCTAACTCTAGATGTTCATATACTTTTGCCACTCATGGATATGTAATATTGGATCATTTTCCTCAATAAATAAATAACCAAGTATAATTTTTTTTCTCATTTGTTTAACTGGGTTCTCTTTGTGTACTTTTAGGACTTATGATGATGTTTTAGGTCGTATTTTTGTAGAAATATAGACAATTCTGAAGGGTTCACAAACTTTCAAGCACCAGTGTATGATTATTACAAATTAATTAATTTGGCCATGATTTTTATTTGGTACAAACAGAAAAGATAGGTGTTGTGTCTTTGTGTTAGACTACAACTTAAGAAAAACAAAGGAGACACTCGGAGGTAAAGTTACCTCCTGTACTAGCCAGCAAGAGCAAACAACTTATCAGTGAGCATGGCTGATTACCAATCAATGCTAAGAGGAGTGATTCCACTTAAAGAAATAGGTCCACTCTATACACTACACGGCTCCCCTTTTAGATGTATGCAACGCATATGAACAGAAAATAAAACATTATAATTTGCTCTCTGCAAATCTTGTTTTTAAACAGTCTATGACTACAAACTATAACTACTATGTTATAACTATAAAACCAAGTCAGTTCTTTACAGATCCAGTCTTTTGGGTGGCGCTCTGTTCCTTTCAGGGTAGCGCCTCTGTATCTGTGGCGTAACATGAGGGTTCTTTTCAAGGAAGACTGTTTCTGTTGCAGGTGTCATACATTTGTTAGTGTCACAATCAGAATCAAGTGATAAGTCTGGTGGACACACTGTGTCTGGTTTATTGGATGCAGACTGTTCAGGGGTGTTCTTTGGCTGAGCATCCAGTATTTGATCAACGTGACGTCTCCACGTATGCTCTCCAACGTCCACCTCGTACATCAGTGGTCCAGCTCTTGTGGCTATCCGCCCAGGTGTCCACTTGTTCTCTCGATAATCACGTGCTAAAACTTGCTGTCCATCATCAAAACTCCTTGCTGCTTTACTTGTCAACTTGCTGAACTGTTTATTCTGCACTTCCCGCCGCAAGTTCAGTTTTAGAAGGTCGAAGCGAGATCTCAGTTGTCCGTTCATGAACAGCAGTGCAGGCGTCTGGTTTGTTGTTGCATGCATAGAGTTCCGGTATACGAAAAGGAAGTTGTCCACCTTATGTTGCAGAGGAATGTCCTCTTTCTCCATAGCTTTAATGGACTTTTTGAATGTTTGGACAAACCGTTCAGCTAACCCATTTGTAGCCGGGTGGTGTGGTGTTGACTTGAAGTGTTTAATGCCATTTCTCTTCATGAAAAGTCTGAATTCGTCTGAAGTATACTGTGGTCCGTTGTCACTCACAATTTGCTCAGGTAGGCCATTTCTGGAGAAGATACTCCTCAAAACAGAAATAGTCTTTCCTGAGGTGGTAGATTTCATTGGTATGACCTCGGGCCACTTGGAATGAGCGTCCACAGAAATTAGAAACATGGAATTCATGAATGGCTGGGCAAAGTCAATATGCACTTTTTGCCATGGTGCATACGGCCACTCCCACGGATGTAAGGGTGCCCGAGAAGGTACATTTTGAATGTTATGACATTCTGAACAGGATTTTGTGAGATCCTCAATCTGTCTATCTATTCCCCGGCCACCACACGTAGCTACGAGCGAGGGTTTTCATCTTGACTGTACCCAGGTGAGCCTCATGTAGGTTCTCCAACACTCTAGTACGGAGCTTAGCGGGAACTATAACACAAAAGCCACACATCAGAATCGCTTGGCACACAGACAGTTGCTCACGTCTCACTGAAAACTCTGGGAACATAAGATTTCCATGAGCTGGCCAACCCTGTATGGTGATGTCATACACCTTTGACAATGTCGGGTCATTCTGCGTTTCTTTTCGTACCTCTGCGTTTGTTACCGGCAGCTGGTCCACCAGTGCTGAATGGAACACTTCCTCTGGATCCTGAGTGGAAGGCTTTACTTCCTCAGTTGTAGACAGTGGAAGGCATGACAAAGCATCAGCATTACTGTGCATCTTGGTACCTTTAAACTCTATGTCATAAGAATGGGCTCCCAAGAAAAGTGCCCAACGTTGTAACCGTGTGGCTGACATCACCGGAATTCCCTTCCTGGGGTTGAAGATGGACACAAGGGGCTGGTGGTCTGTCACTAAGATGAACTTTTGGCCATAAATGTAGTGATGGAACTTCTTTATGCCCCATACTAGACTAAGGGCCTCTCGATCGATCTGTGCATAATTGCGTTCTGCACTCGTCAGTGATCTTGAAGCAAACGCAATTGGACGCTCAGATCCATCATCCATAGTGTGCGATAAAACGGTACCAATGCCATATGGAGACGCATCACATGCCAGTCTGATGGGTCATGATGGGTTGTAGTGGGTAAGGAGTTCATCTGAGGTTATCAGTGTTTTTGTCTCTTTGAATGCTTTCTCACATTTTTCTGACCACTCCCATTTTGTTGCTGTCTGTAACAGTGCATTAAGTGGGTGCAGCACTGTAGCAAGATTTGGGAGAAATTTGTGATAATAGTTTACAAGGCCCAAATATGATCTAAGTTGTGACACGTTTTCCGGTCTAGGTGCCTGCAGCACAGCTTCAACTTTCTCCTGTGATTTGTGTAAGCCATGTTTGTCAATGACATGTCCACAATATGAGATTTCACTCTTGAAAAACTCACACTTCTCTTTCTTTGCCCATAGACCATACTCGTTTAGCCTGGTAAGCACTTTGCTGAGGTTTTGGAGATGTTCTTCATCATTCTTGCCTGTCACAATTATGTCATCAAGATAACACTGTGTCCCAGGTATATCTTGAAGAAACTGATCCATTGCTCTTTGCCAAATGGCTGGAGCCGATGCCACACCGAACACAAGACGATTGTACTGGTACAGTCGATTATGAGTGTTGATGGTTAGGTACTTCCTGCTTGACTCTTCAACTTCCATTTGGAGATATGCCTGTGACAAACCTTTGAAAACTTCTCCCCTCCTGCCAGAGATGAGAAAATATCTTCAATTCGTGGTAGGGGGTACTGCACAGTGTGCAGTACAGGGTTAATGCTCACTTTGAAGTCCCCGCATATGCAAACACCTCCACCTTTCCCTTTCTTGATTATCAGCACGATGGGTGTAGCCCACTCACTCCAGTCAACCTTGGAGAGAATGGCAGATGCCTCCAAGCTTTGAAGTTCAGCATCTACTTTAGCACATAGTGCATAGGGCACCGGACATGCTTTATGAAATCTCGCCAACGCTGTTTCATTTAATTCAATTTTCGCCTTCATGCCATTACCAATGCCCTTTTCAAACACTTTTGCATTAGCATTCAGGAGCTGTGACAATCTTTGGTTAGAGCTACAGTTTGTGCTGTTAAGACCTGTTGATGATATGTTGAGGGCTTTGATGGTATGCCAGTCAAGCTAGATTTTTCTCAACCACTCCCATCCAAAAAGAGCTGGCCCTCCACTTTTCAACACATAAAGCTCCAGCTGCTGTGTTTTGCCACCATATGTGACATCTACCTTCAGTTTGCCTTTAGGAGAAACCTTTTCACCTGTGTACGTCTTTAACATGACTGAGGTCATTTCTAACGGTATCTTGAAAAACAGTTTATTGTAGACAGCTTCAGAAATTACAGACAAAGCTGAGCCTGTATCCAGCTCCATTTTCAGTTTTACACCAGACACATTTGTTGTTATCCATATTATTTTCCTGTCCGTTTCAGTCATGCTATGCAGTTCTAGGCATGAGAGATCATCTGCGTCAGAGCCTATGCCCTCTGATATGTTTTCACATTCAGACACTTTGTGCACTTGTTTAGTTTTGTATTTGAAACCTTTGTCTTTACCTGGTTTTCCTTTTTGGCTGTGCATTTTGTCTGTTTTGCACACTCTTTCTATGTGGCCTTGTCTGTGACACTTTCTACAGACTTTTTCCTTGAACCAACGATCATTTGCATCATGAGAGGATTTACCACATCTATAACAATTCTGCCTTTTTGCACCACTTAGGGACATTTTGTGCATTTCATTTTCTACACTCTTCTTTTGTAGCTCCGATGCATCCTTGGCTCTTGTTTCCATTGAAATGGCAATGGCCAGTGCTTTTTCCAAGTCCAGGTCTTTTTCTGACAATAGCCTCTTCTGTGTGCTTGAACAATGCATGCCACATACCAGCCTGTCCCTTAATGTATCAGAAAGTCCCTCTTTGAAGTCACAATGCTGTGAAAGTTTGCATAGTTCTGCCATATATTCAGAAATGTTCTCCTCTCTTGACTGGTTTCTTTTGTGAAATCTGAAACTTTCAGTTATCACTAGTGGTTTGGGGTTCAAGTGACCTTGTAAGATATCAACAATTTGTTTGAATGTCTTGCTTGCTGGCTTTGCAGGGGTTACTAGGTTGCGTAAAAGATTGTATGTATTAGTCCCCATGAGACTAAGGAGTACAGAAACTTTCTTCTCTGCATCCACATCGTTCGCTTCACAATACAGTTCAACCCTTTCAATATACACCTCCCAGTCTTCATTAGCGCTGTCGAACTCATCTATTTTCCCGACGAAGGCCATTGTGTTAATTCCACGTTAGATTATTAGCATCTTTTACTGGGTGTCATGCACAGTTAACGTTACTCACGCAACGCTTTCGCTAGCAGTGACTGCCTGCAGTGAGTCACTATTTCTCTCCTCTTTTCCTCTGGAGACCATCTGACACCTCATAACCGTGTATCCAGCGATATACAGGTTCGTAATTCACTCGTCGCCAATTTGTTGTGTCTTTGTGTTAGAGGTAAAGTTAACTCGTGTATTAGCTAGCAAGAGCAAACAACATATCAATGCGCATGGCTAATTACCAATCAGAAGTCAATGCTAAGGGGAGTGATTCCACTTAAAGAAATAGGTCCACTCTATACACTACAATAGGAGAAGACCATCTTAAACAGAGCTATAGCACATTGACTGTTACATTGACATTAGTAACTTTTTCATTGAAATTGACTTAAAACAAGCTGTAACCAAAGCAGATTACTAATCTGGCACCTTGGGCATGATTTCTTTAGAAAATAATGCAAATTAACCCACACATTGGCACAATTAATTAATGTTACAAATCAAAATATCATTAATTACACAGGGAGATGTTGATCTGCTATGACATTACTGCCTGTCACCCTTCTCATAGGATTGCTGCTTTTCTGGCACCATTAATGCATGCTCAGTGACACTGGTTCAGTATGGTTTCCTCCTGTTACACCTAATACTCAGGCATGCTTGCCTATCACAACCAGAGCCATACAGACCTTCTCAGTGACTAAGGCTGTGACAAGCCTCATTGACATCATTAATTCATGCTCAGTGCCACTGGTTCCATATAGCATAAGTCAACTGCAGGGTCATCAGCCGGGTACCACCTCAACAAAGTTTTGCTCCTTTAACCCTGGAATCTCTCCTTATGGCAGAGCAGTGGCAGGACATCTCCCTGCTACCACCTGCAACTAGACCTCGGGCTAGATGTTACTACCCCAACACTTCTCTAATGCAATTGAACTGCCAACTGGATATCCAAGGAATTGCTCACTTGGCCGTTCCAGTCCATGGAACATGACTGTGTATGCAGCCAGCCACTTCTTCACACAGAGAGAAAACGCTCATCCTCGGCCCTCGGGTGACAAATTGTGGCTAACAAGTCCAGCAGACTACTATGCATTCAACACAAATTTCCATGGATCTACCCTTTTGTATGTCCATAGACCCATCCAGTATGCTTTCATCTAGAGAAGTGTCACGGCCACCAGTGGTTATTCGTTGTGTATGTTTCCTTGTGTTCTGTCTTTTAAATAAAGAAGTTCTGCATTTGTATACACCTCCATGGACTCGCATTGTGACAAGAAGGAACCGACAACTAGAGATACACCAATACTAAATTTCTCAGCCGATACCGATAATCGATTATTCAGAGTGATATCGGCCGATACCGATAGTTATGCCTTTTATGCCTTCTTTTGAATTAATAATAATTAATTACACAATTCTGAAAAAAATGCAAATAAAAAATTTATTCTCTCCATTTCAACAAGTTGTTTCACAGTAACGTATCATAAACAGAAAACACATTACTCAAATTAACATGAACACATTAACTAAATACTGAAGATTAAAGTAAGATTTCTTAACTTATTGAATGTTATTAATTCATATTAACATTGACTGAATTCTAAAAAACCTCCTGTTAGGCTCACATTAACTTACCACAAACAAAATCATTTCTACTTCATCATTGAACATCAAACTGGTAATATATAGGCCTAATATAAACCTTTTTTTTAATGATATTAACTCATATTAACATTAACTACATATGAAATATACTACTCTACAAATATATTTTCTGTGCAATATATACCTTTTTTTCTGTCAATTCATCTTCATTTAAATCTTTCAACGGTGTACTGGCCCTTTAATTCAGCGCCAACAGCGCAGGAGCAGCATGCGAGTCGCTGGGGTTGTAGTAGACTTGATTCGCTACTGCTCACTTCCGGTGTAAAATTTGAGCAGTGCAGAGCTTACAAACTGTAGTTTTGTCGTCATTCCACACAAGATACATTATCTTTACACACAGCACGAAATCGATGTGTTTTCCCGCCCTCTTTTGATTGACAGGATATGATCATCGGATGTTTTTAAACTATCAGCCGATAGCCAATAGCAGGAAAAATAGCCCTATTATCTGTTCTGGTAGCAACCTGAGTGGGACCAGGCTCAACATCCTTCAGCTCACATATGCAACTGGCAGGCTCCAAACCATCCATGATTTGGAAATGGATGAAAATTGGCAGTGGATGGTTTAGGGTTGGTCAGGGTAGGGTCAACCCACACCACCAAATGTGCTCTTTTGCTTACCTCAGTGTAAGGATTACATCGACAGCTATTGGGCAGGTATCCAACAGTCATCCACATACTGAGGCTCTGTGGTGAAAGTCTTGGCTGATATGTCAGGAGCTGAACTAGACCCCTGCATTGAAAAGCTGGTAATTTCCACAGGCAAACCATTATGCTACCGAGTTATGCTGATTGAGTGTTTATTGTAGACATACCCATGACTAGCTGATGAAACAATACTGTTTATCTGATGCACATGGGCAACATGTCGATGGTGTGCATGACAAAAAAGTTTCATTTTGGTCTGACAACACACAAAACCACAAGACACATAGCCTTATGTATGACACCTGGTGACACTAATGTTTAATGACACTTGGTGCAGCTTAGAGACTGAAAATGCAAAAGACTTGATGTCTAAAATTGATCAAAACAAGAATCAACTAAACTGTGCAACTCTAAAATTGTTATCTTTGGGATCTTTCCCCCCTCCTATTAAGGTCCTAATTGAGCATAACAGAATTTTTAACTATTGATGTACTTTCATACCCAATAGATGATTTGTACAGGTCAACATCCATCTGTCATGTTAAAATTTCTCTTAGGTAAAAGGTAAATATCTCAAGGAAACAGGACATGCTTAACGACAACAATAAAGTCCCTGGGGATTGAGAACAAAAAAAGGTTTTCAAGTATGACAGTTTGTTTGCATTTAATTTCAATATTCCTTTGTTAGAGCAAAGAAATAGTTTCTCCTGTTTGAGTGGGCACTTAATATATGTAAAGAAATTCTGTAAAGCAAAGACACATTCAAAATAATGAAATAAAAATGTTTCTACATATAAAATGTTCACTTACCTAAACTTAAACCAAATCAACAGGTGTGATGAGCCTTTGCCTTTAAAACTGCATCAGTTCTGTTGCATAATGTGTAATTTCATAAAGAACTTGGCTAGTAAGCTAGTAAGTTTTTCCAACCATCTTGGAGAACGTCACAGTTCTTTTGCACTTTCTTCTGTTTCTGCAAGTAATACAAGACAGCCTCCACTTGTTTCAACTGAAAACTGATATATCACCTAATATTCTTTATCAAAACATCTGAACTGAATCAGTTTATGCTTTAACTACATAAAAGATGACTATTTGACTACTTTTTAAAAATAATTAATAGTCATGAAACCAATAATATATATAAAATAAACTTACTTAGTAACAATAAAATAAAGATGTAAATAAAGTTAGCTTGGAATCTACCTAATGTTACATAGACAAAGTTGCATGAAAGTCTTAAAATGATTGATTTTTAAAGTTATTAAGGTTTGAAATGTAGGGTTTCCGTCATATCACAGCAAACCAGTGACTTCATTTCCGATACTGCACTGCAGCCTACAAACATGGCCACCATGGACTGCAATTCCCAGAACACTCTCTCACACACACACAGAACGCTCACACTCATTCTAATCACGCACACCTGCATCCAATTCACAGCACTCACAACCATGCAATATAAGAGACTTTTCGAACAGTATGACTTTGTGAAGTATTACGCTCAGTTGACTGGTCTCTGTTGTATTTCCAAGCCTTATCGTGTTTGCTTTGCTTTTCTGATCATGGACTTTGTTTACCCTGTTGACCTCGATTCTCTGTTCTGCCTAGTTTAGCCTGTTTGCCTGATCATTTGACCCTAGCCTGCCTTGGACTTTGTTTTCTGCCTGATCCTTTGTAGTTCGTATTGTTTGATTAAACTGCCATACCTACACTTGCTTCCGTCTCAGCCTCCATTACGTGACAGTTAGCCATTTATCAAACCAGAAAGTTTGATAAATAGCTGAAAAGTGCTTGAGTTTGACAAACATATACTGTATATTATATGTTTTTTTCCAGGTAAAAAAGACAAGGCAATATTCTTTTTAATCTTCAACTGCCCAGTGTAGGTGAATCTATGCCCACTGTACCCTCAGATTCCTGATCTTGACTGACAGGAGTAGAACAGTTGTGTGCAGGATTACGTGCTACCCTATGTGTCACTAGGCACTAGTGTGTTGCAAATTGTTCATTATTCATGCACAATTACATGTATATATGTAAATACATGTTGAACTTAATTATATTATCTAATTAAACTATTAAGTAATGCATCATTCATTCATTCATTCATTCATACATTTGTTTCAGTCACTCATTTTCCTTCTGCTTTACCTGGTTGGGTAACAGTCTGAGAAGGTCAGCCTATACTTCTCTAACCCCAGTTACAGATTCCAACTCCTCCTGGTGGATCCACAGATGTTCTCATGCCATCTGTGGAATATAATCTCTCGGGTCGGTCCCGGGGTCTCAATCAATCGGGACATGCCTAATACAGCTCTAACGGGAGCTGACCAAATGGCATCCTTGAAAGGTGCCCAAACCGCCTTAACTGACTCTTCTCAATTCACAGGAGCAGCAGCTATACTCTGTCTGTCTATACTCTGGTTTTCCCAGATTGCCGAGCTCCTCACCCTAGCACAGAAAGTAATCCCTCCAACCCTATTCGCAACCTTTTTCTTTCAGTCACTACCCACAGCTCATTGGTGAGTAAATTAACATATAATGACCTCTAACCAGGTCTCTCTCCACACCTGAAGGAAATATCCCACTCTTTTCTGGGAGAGAACCATGGCCTTTGAGTTAGAGGTGCTGATTTTTATCCCACATTCAGCACTGAAAAATTCAAGTACACGTTGGAGGTCCACTTTGGAAGGGAACACCATTGTCTGCAGTAACAAGGATGTTACATTTGCATCTTGATAGTCCAGAAGTCCATGAACACCAGGAGTGAACAACAATGCCAAGAGAACAACATTGGGCATCATTTATCAGTTGTTGGGTAAAAGTATGTGTAAATGTTTGCTCACGCCAAAGCAAACTGAAGATTTATGGCAGATTTACAAAAGTTTCATAAATACTGAATTTCTTTGTATAAGCATGCATGTTGATAAATGGCAATAACCCATAAATTACTGTCTGCTCACCATAGCTGATTTATGCTGGGTGATGGATACAAAACTCCATAAAAAGTTTACATTCACAGAGCAGAAAACACAAAATTGCTACTAAACAGGCAAAAAATAAGTTCTCTGAGGCAGAAGTGGAAGTATTTTTGATTCAGGTCTAGGAGAATAAATTATATATATAATATATAATTAGGGATGCACCGAATGCTCGTCAACCGAAATTATTCGGCCGAAAATAGCAAAAAAAGCATTTTCGGTGTTTGGCCGAATAAGTGAAAAGGCAGAATAAATTTGACCAAACAATGACATGTTTGATGTCACGACCAAATAGCCTAACAACCAGAGTGAGACGCGCGAATGTTACGACCTTGATGAGGGGGCGCGCGCATGCACGAGCTACGTGCTCTTCGCATGTTGACGGAAGTTTACTGTGGACACGTGGGTTTGTTTTGTTTCTGTTCCGGAGTATTCTCTCACGTCGCGAGACGTAAGGGAGTAGAGTACGGAAGCAGGTAAAGACGTATTTATTTAAGGGCAGGCAGACAAATCCAAATCGTAATCCAAAAAACGTAGTCAAGACAGGCAAAGGGTCGGGCGATCGGCAAACGGGCATAAACCGAGCAAAGCAGGAATCGAAGTCGCGGTCACAGAAAACAGGATCACAACACAAAACAAGAAACATGAACTAGTACTATGGACTGGGAGCAGAAAAAAACAGCAGGGACTAAATAAACTAATCTATAGTTTAAACTAACTAAATCTATCAAGGAACATAACATTAACAACATATCTAACTATACTATATCTACTATAATACTCCGCGAGGTGTACAGGGACGCGAGCAGTATATATCCGCAATATAATCAGCCGTATAGAACCGAATAGAACCATTTTTTGCACTCTTGTCAATGCACTTTTTGTTGTAGGCTACAGAGTGTTCCATTCTTTCAGCAGTCAGTTATAGGCCTAACATAGGCTATTCAAGGGGGGCATAAAGATGACCACATCAAAATATTTTTATTTTACTCATTTATTTATTTAAAGTTATATTGTGCCTTGTTGGTAGCCAATGCCTGCTGGAATGAAAAAAAATGTTCAGTGTTAAATAAATATTTTTGAAATTGTAGTTTTTGTAATTGATTTTTTTCTTTGAAAAGCAAGACAAAATAGTAAAAAGCACATTTTGACTATTTAATTTATGCAATGGTGAAAAAAATGGCAAAATAAATGGAAAAAATGTGAAACGCAAAAAAATGTGTTCGGTATTCGGCCTTCGGCTTTCGGCCAAGTTTTTCATTATATTCGGTTTCGGCTTCGGCCAAGAATTTTCATTTCGGTGCATCCCTATATATAATATATTATTAAGCAGTGTATTCAGTGGAGTCACAGCCCCTAAACAGTCCAAATTATTATAGAAAAATTATGGAATAGAATTTATTGTCCATCCAGCTCAATATAAGTGAGATAAAAGAAAATGGTTTGTCGAAAGGTATTACTGCTAATTGACAGTGTCTTTGCTGCCAGGGGTGGCCAAACCATTAAAATTGAACAGATGCTGTGGCAAACCAAACCGACTTCTGTATAAGCCAGCTTTCATCCTCCGAAAAAAAAAAAAAAAAATCATACCAGTCTCTAAATAATTGCCTCCTAAGGGCATCATGTGCTAACTCTTCCAGTAATGACAATTCTGCAATTTGCATTATGATATATGAGATGGTACATGATGTATGAGATACTGGACACCTCTTCACCCCTTTGATGCTTCTTGATTCTGCCCATTAAAATCAGGATTGAAGATGAGACATACCATTGATGGAATCCAACACCCACCCTAAATGATTTTTACTTAACAACAAGAAGGTGGACAACAATTTTGGAAGTACATGATCATAGGCCTTCTCCAAATCGACAAAACACACATAGACTGGATTAGCATGCACCCATGACCCCTCACAGGGCTGGTGCACTGTCCCTGGCCTGTGTAGAACTCACACCATTCCTACTGAACCCTAGCTTAAAAAAAAATCAGATAATGTCTCCACTCAAGAACCCTAGCATTGTCTTTCTTGGGAGGCTAAGGAGTGTAATTGGAAAAATACCCTCTTTTTAAAAAATAGTCCACTCCACTCCAAAAGCACCACCTCAGAGCTCCATGCAACATTAAACAGGCTTGTTAACTACACAACCCCAACCTTGTTTGGCACCATAGTCTTGCAACAATGAAGGTTTCTAATCACCACAGCAACCTCAACCACAGAGGTGGACTCCAAAACACCAGAGATTTGTGGCACTTCCTTATGAAGGGAGGACATTTCCACTGGGTTATGGAGCTCCTCAAAGTCCTTCACTTGCTCAATAATCTCTACAATTGAGGTCAACACTCCCCAACACTTGCTTAGCAGAGCTTATGCATGGTCTCACCTCCCCCACTTAAGGTGGTAAACACTTTGCCAGAACTTCTCTGGAGCCACCTGAAAGTCATTTTCCATGGTCTCTTTAAACTATCATGCCAGATCTTTTGACCTTCCTCTGATCTTTATAGCTGCCTCTATGATTAAGGATTTGAACATGGTTCATTCAGACTCGATGTCTCAGACCTCATTTGGAACCTCACAATGGAGAAGTTGGAGTTAAATTTGTCTCTCACAGAAGCTTCTGCCAGACATTACCAAGCAACGTTGAAGGCTCTTGAAATATTACCTCATTATTTATACATACTACATATACAAAAGTGTGAATACAACTAACAACTGAAATTGTTTCTTGTTGTTATTATTGTTATGTGTTATAGAAATGCATTACTTGTTAATTATTTACTTGTTAATGTTAGTCAATACAACACAAACTAACCATTATTAACTCAGTAGCCTGTTAACAGATGCATTATTTATCTCAGTGTTAGGTCGGCTCCTTCCGTGAACTCAACTTCCCAGAACACAAAGCGTACAAAGCATACATGGCAGCTATGGACTACAGTCCTCAGCACAACACTCGCTAGGCAGGTTCAACATCTGCCAAGTTTTAATCACACACACCTGTTTCCAATTACAGTCACACCCTATATAACCAGACCTTGGATATTCAATCAGTGTGAAGTAACGCTCACTGTGCATAACCTGACTTACCAAGCCCTTTGTTCGTTGATTGTTATTCTAGTTTTTTGACTTCCTTGTTTTTGTTTCCTTGTTATCCCAGCTCTGTGTGACCTCCACCTCAGTGGACAGTCCTGTTCATCCTGTGCCCATCGACATTTCATCTGAGTACCAGGTTCTCCGTGAAGCCTTCAGTAAAGCTAAAGCCAGCGGCTTAACTCCGCACCGTTGTTACGACTGCGCCATAGAGCATAAAGTCATAGCAGGTATCTTGAGGATACCATAGCAGGTATCTCAGAATTTGTATCGCAGGCTCAACCAAATCACCGTGAAATATCGATATCCCTTATCCCTAATCCAATCTGCACTTGAAGAACTCCGCTCAGCTCAGATATTTACTAAGTTCTACCTGTGCAGCGCATATAATTTACTGTGCATCCAGGAGGGAGATGAGTGGAAGACAGCTTTTAGCACCATCAGTGGCCACTATAAGTACATCTCAGTGTTCCAGGACTTAATCAATGATGTCCTGACGGACATGTTGGGCCATGTCATCACATAAATTAATGATATCCTCATCTACTCTCCATCGTATCAAACGTCGGGGTTACGCATGTAACCCTGTTCCCTGAGAAGAGAACGAGACATTGCATTTAGCATAACAGTATGGGAACGCCTTGCGCACGTGACCGGTATCTGAAGCTTGTGGAAAATCATGCCTCTACTTATAAGCCTGCCATGATCAGGTGACGTGGCAATTAAGCACGTCGCATGATATATATATGGCACCTGTGAACCACGCCGCCAGCCTCTATTATCTGAAGCGAAGGCGCAATTCACAGGCCTGCCCTGGTATGACAGTGCTATGCAACGTCTCGTTCCCTTCTCAGGGAACAGGGTTACATGTGTAACCCTGACGTTCCCTTTTAAAGGGAACTTCGACGTTGCATTTAGCATAACAGTATGGGAAAGGGAATACCCACTCCGTCATACCGAGGGTACGGCCTGTTCAAAAATACCAGAGCCCGAGGGTCGCTGCAAGACACTCGATCCCCGGGTGGAATGAATAGCCAGGCTGTAATAACAAATGAATGTGTGTGGCGTAGACCACCCTGCAGCCGCACACACATCCTGCAAGGATACCCCTTTGGACAAAGCCTTTGAGGAGGCGACCGCTCTAGTGGAATGAGTTCTTATGCCCAGAGGCGTGGCGAGACCGCACGTGTCGTAAGCCCTAGAGATTGCTTCCACTATCCAATTAGAGATGCGCTGCTTTGACACAGCATCACCTTTCCTGTCACTGCCAAAGCAGACTAGTAGCTGCTCCGAATTATGCCACTGGCCGGAGCGGTGGACGTAAGTACAGAGTGCTTCCTCTCTTGTTCCGGTGTGAGGAACAGAGGAGGGCAGAAAGCCTGCAACCCCACAGGGTGGGCAGCCGATGTAGGCACTTTAGGAATATAATCCGGCCTTGGATACAGGAAGGCCTTGGCTAATCCAGGGGTAAAGTCAAGGCAGAAAGGGGCAACAGAGAGAGCTTGTAGACCTCCCACTCTCTTGAGAGATGTCAGGGCCAGTAAAAGAGCTAACTTTAGAGTCAGAAACTTCTCAGAGGCTGACTCTAAGGGCTCAAATGGGGCCCCTGACAGACCTTCCAAGACCGAAAGGTCCCAGGAAGGTATGCGTGGCCTGCAGATAGGCCTCAGCTGTCTGACACCACGCATGAACCACGAAGTTCCACAGCCCCACAGAGGCTCCATGAACCGGGGCGTGGCTGGCCGAAACAGCGGCCACGTAACCCAGATTGTAGCAGGAGCCACCCTGCTGAGGAACGTTCTTGTAAGAACTCCAGGACTGTAGCTATTGCGCAGTTCACTGGGTCTAGCTGATGTCCCTCACACCACAAGACAAAAAGCCGCCACTTGAGCGCATACAATTTCCTTGTGGATGGTGCTCTAGTGTTTAACGTGGTCTCTACAACCCCAGTTGTGAGACCAGAATCTATGAGGTGATGCCCCTCAGGGACCAGATCCACAGTTTCATAGTTCTGGCTGAGAGTGATAAATCAGCCCTCCGGCTTGAGACAGTAGATCCACTCTAAGGGCTCAAATGGGGCACCCGACAGACCTTCCAGGACCACAGAAGATCCCAGGAATGTATGCGCGGCCTGCAGATGGGCCTCAGCCGCCTGACACCATGCATGAACCTCGAAGTTAGAGGATGTTGCCCCACAGAGGCTCCATCAACAGGGGCATGGCTGGCCGAAACAGCGGCCAAGTAAACCCTGATTGTAGAAGAAGCCCACCCCGCTGAGAAATGTTTTTGTAAGAACTCCAGGAATGTAGCTATTGCGCAGTTTACTGGGTCTACAGTGGATCCCTGCGGACGGGAATCTCCCAAGGAGTGCCATCTCGCAGGGATATTATCTCTCAGAACCATATTCGAGCTGGCCAATAAGGTGCTACTAGCAGAACTTGGCAAACTCTCGCTAGAACTTGTGGTAGCAGAGCGATGGGGGAAACAGCATACAGATGTGACCTCGGCCACATGTGCACCATGGCGTCCAGCCCTAATTGTGTGGGAGGAGTGAGGGCGAACCACAGCGGGCCATGTGTTGTCTCCACAGAGGCGAACACGCACCATCCCGCTTGGCCAAACCTCGCCGTATGGACTCCACCCTAATAGTCTCCTAAGATCCAGCTTTATCTTGCACAGTGTTGATAGGATTGACACTACGCATGTTGGGGATAGAAACGCCCTCATCGTAGTAGAATCCTATAACCCCTAGAAAAGTTGTCCGCTGCACTGGGGAAAGCAGCACTTTTCTGAGATTCAACCTGAGCCCCAAGCTCTTCACATGGGCTAGAACAACATCTCGATGTTGAACCGCCAGTTCCCTGGATTGTGCTAGAATTAACCAGTCGTCCAGGTAGTTTGGTACACAGATGCCCTGGACTCACAATGGAGCCAGACTGACATCCATGCACTTTGTGAAGGTGCGAGGGGATAAAGCTACCGATATTCCTATGTGGAAATATGCACCGTCAGCATCTTGAACCTGTATGTCCGAAGAGTACGGTTCAGATGACGCAGATCTAAAATTGGCCACATACTCCCATCTTTTTTGCAGACCAGGAAATAATGGCTGTAAACCTCCCTCCCTTCGGGAACGGGGTACATGTTCTATGGCCCCATTGTCCAAAAGGGAACTTACTTCCTGCGCTAACGTCGGGCTCTGGTCTGTGCTGACTACTGTGGTGAGCACACCTGTGAACGGGGTGGGGGGTGGGGGGGCTATAAACTGGACCCAGTAACCCTTTCTACGGTAGACAGAACCCATGAAGACACATTTGGCAGTAGTTTGCACGCTGCCCGATGGTCTTTTAGTGACGTTAACTATTCCACATTCTATTGGAGGGAAGGCATCAGATTTTCGTTGCCCTGTGACAGCTCGCTGACCAGAGAACACTGAAAACGGGGACCGCCTTGGCTAGGGGAGGCCCTACAGTAGCACTGGGGGCTACCTGCCCTAACAACCTTATGTCCCCTGATACATCCCTCCACGGCCCCTCAGGACCGCTCTTCTTTGCCTGCTTGGCCTTTATGAGTATTCTCAGATCAGGCCTAGTAGCAGACCGCGACTGTGGCCTCCCGGTTCCCCTGGCTGTCTGCGGGGGTTGGCGGGCTGCCATACTCGCCTTCTGGGTCTCCCTCACACTAGTGCTGGCCCAGACTGCACTCGTGGACGCCCGGGTGAGCTCGAGACAAGAGGGAAGGAACTGGCTTTTTTGAATGCCGCCATATGTCGAGCTCACGCAGCAGGTCTGCTTGGTAGGCCTGCAACACTGTCATTGTCTGCAGTGACCCACAAGCAAGACTACTACTGCATAGGCTTGCCCACCCATGCCACGGTGGCCTTATACAGTGGTTTGGATGCAAAGCCGGCCCCCGTAATTACCTGCCGTCAATGGAGAGAGGTAGCTCGCAAGCGCCTCCTCCACCTTCAGCATAGCTAAATAGCCGTGCCGTTCATTCCCACAATGGCCGAATAATCCAACATCGTGGGGTTATGAATATGGCTTATGCATGGTTTTCCCCCAGAAGCCTGATACTTTGTCATGCACTTCTGGAAGACAGGGGAATTTCTTCAGCGTGAGGGATTTACTTTCACTGGCTCATCCAGCCTTAGTAATCATTTCAAGCAGCTCTTTATATGCTGCTTTCAGGTTTAACACATCCTTCTAACTCCTCGGAGTCAGAGAGGAATTATTACCTTTTGGCTTTCCATAGCGGAAGGAGGAGTCGCAACGCGAGCTCCAAAATCCAGCGGAGAGCCGAACCCAGAAGACAGAGCAAGAGATAGAGCAGCACTCGTCTCTGGCTCCTCTTCCGGAGCTATAAGAGATCCCCCGAACCTGAGACAGCTGGCTGCCTCGGCAGCGGACGGCCCAGATCCACGAGGCTCCGAAACCCGACTTGCTTCAGCTTCCAGGTAGAGCGTGAGTCGTGAGCCGAACTGCTTAATGTAGGCGTTACCATGCGCAGCTTCTCGAGGCTGCCATCGCATACTACACCGCTAAACACTTCACCCAGATAGTGTGTGCTATTCCCGTGATGAAACGGGAGCAAGCCGTAACACACTTCTTGAATTCTTTCTCGCTCATTACTTACCTCTCTTTTCCTCTAAAAAAGGGATAGAAAAGTTAAGAGATTTTGAGAAAATATCGAGTAGAAATGAAGCATTTTTGTCACACAAACAACAGACATGCAGTCTCGCTGAAGATAATAAGGCTTATATAAGGATAATAAGACGTGCTGAATTGCCACGTCACCTGATCATGGCAGGCTTATAAGTAGAGGCATGATTTTACACAAGCTTAAGATACCGGTCACACGTGCAAGGCGTTCCCATACTGTTATGCTAAATGCAACTTCGAAGTTCCCTTTGAAAGGGAACTCATGCGTTCCATGTTTGCCAAGTTTTCCAGTGTCTTGCATAGCATCAGCTGTTTATTAAAGGGGAGAAGTGTGAATTTCACAAACGCACTAGTTCCTTCCTGGGTTACATCATCAGCCCGGATGGGGTCACTATGGACCAAGTTAAGATGTCTGCTGTCACAGAGTGGCCCACGCCCGAAACCGTCAAAAACTTGCAGTGGACATTGTCACAAAGCAGCTTTAAAGAAATAAATACATTCAGGATATAAATTTGTGAATGTATGAATTTATTCCTAATGAGCAAGCCAGAGGTGGCAAGGAAAAACTCCCAGAGATGATATGAGGAAGAAACTTTGAGAGGAACCAGACTCAAAAGGGAACCCATCCTCATCTGAGTGATGCTGGCCCAAATTTAGCCTATTACCCAAAAACACTTAAAATTCAACATAGAAGCAAATACTCACATCTGTGAACCCAGTTGGAGATAGAAAAAAAGACACCAGCCATGAGTGAGAAGAAGCAAGGGTCCAGATTTATTGGTTCCGTTCCACCACACGAGATCCACACCGATGAGAATTCTCAGAAGTGATCTGACACCTGGAGCTCAAGCTCCAGTATTTATACTGTATTTACACAGTAAATAACCAATATATCTTAGAAAGACTATGATATCAATACCAATAGGGTTAAAAAAGAGCTCATCTACATTACCATGATGTTTAAAAAGAGGCTTATCAAATTTACCATTATGTTTTGAACGAGGACTTTCTGGCTACCATTAGGATTGAAAGTGGGAGAGAGACAAAACAATTTAGGGAGACCTTGATCTCACTAGTATCTCGCGGGGGCAGCTTGACTCAGCTACCCTTATAAATGGCTCCTCATGGTTTTCTCTTAAAATTAAGGCCCCCGTCTACACCACGCCTGCCCCTTCCTCGCGAGACAAGAATCTTCACCATCTGAATTATGAGTAAGTTTCTTTTACATTTTTCTGTATTTCTGGTTTATAATTTACTTTCATATTTGCTCTATATCTCTATTTTATAAATGGTTATACTGCTTGCAAATGGTTTACTGTACTCCCTACTTCATAATATCATTATATTATCCTTCTAATATCCTACATAGCCTACTATTCTTTATATTACCCTTATAATATCTTAATACTCCTTTTTATTATTCTTATAAAGTTATAATGTTATGTGTGTGTGTGTGTGAGAGAGAGAGAGACAGAGTGTGTGTGTGTGTGTGTGTGTGTGTGTTATGTCTGCACGGCCGCCCTTGACTGTACGAGAGTGTGTGTGTTTTCTCAGCCTGCACTCCTCAGCTCTTATATTTCTCTGTGACTAATAAACCATAGTGTGTTACTCTTAAAAGATCTTAAAGTGTGAATCCAATTCGTCAATATCCGCCTAATACCGCTTCTGTGTGTCTAGGTGCCCGTCGTCATTTTTCCTTCTCTCCTTTACTGGAGGGGCTGGATTTGGATCTGAACACTCACTATCAGCTCGCGCATCTCACTGCTGACATCATGGTGCTACTTAACGTTCTTCGCAGCACCCCCTCTGGAAATGGAAATGCGGGGTCCCCCCCTCAGATACAGAATCCACCCCGTGAATGTGTGTATTGACGCCTCTACACAGACAGACCCTCCGCCTGACCCTCCCTCCAGCTTTCAGTCTGAGGATGATGTCACCTTCTCTGATCTGGGCTCTGACCATTCTTCCCTCTTCTCACCTGTCAGTCCGCCGTACTCTCAGTGTTCTCCTTATTTCACCCTTGCTGACTATCCCATGTCCCCAGGACGCACCCCATTTTCTTCCCCCTACCGCTCTCCTCAAGATTACGCACCCACCAGTCCTGTGAATTTTCAATAAAATTACATATTACTCATACTAGGTCTCCCTCATGTTTATTTCATGCCATTTTTATCCACAACAGTGACAATGGATAGTGCAATTATAAATAAATCCCTTTTATAACTGTGTACTACATGGTCAAAAGTTGCAATTGTGCAACCAGGAAATTCATTATAGTTTTCATATGAAGTCTGTTTTGTTAACTTATCCATTGCTCACTGATAGAGACTTGAGTGTAAAACTGTTCATGGCAATTGCAGTCCTAAAGCTAATGATAGCAATTGTAGTCCTAAACCATTGCAGCAAAACTGTTCATATCAACTGTGGTCCAAATCCATCTTCATCGTTTCTAAGTGGTACCATCCTCAGTAATCTCACTGATCTTCAGACTGTCCATGTGGCTCCAACCTCAACAGTAGCGAGTGATTTCCAATTGATGAGAACTCCAACCAGAAGGACGGCATCAGGATGGATCAGGCAGGTTCCGACAGCAGAAAGGGTCAGGATCATTGCTATCTTGGGTGCAGCATGTGTAGCTTGACATCAGGTTCCTTGTTCATGTCCTCTGAACATGCTATTTGTACCAACCCATCTGTGAGCTGAACTCGTGAAGTGGGCACACAACTCCATAGCCATTGCCCACCCAGGGACCCAACATACTTACCACCTTCTACAAGACAGGTACTGATGGCCCAACATGCTCGATAATGTGCACCACAGAATTTCCTCCTGTTCCACCTGTGCCCAAGCCAAGGTCCTCCTAAGTCTGCCAGCCAGTAAACTACTGCCCACGCCCATGCTACAGACGCCCTGGTCAAAAATCACTGTAGATTTTATTACTGACCTTCTGGAATCCCAGGGCCACACCACCATCCTGGTCACTGTCGACCGGTTCTCAAAGTCACTCCACCTCATTCCTCTGCCAGGTTTACCCACTGCCTTCACAAAGGCTAAACTCTTCTTTAACCACATATTCAGGGATTTTGGGATCAAAGAGGACATTGTGAGTGATAGAGGCACTCGGTTCACCTCTTGAGTTTGGGCCAGTTTCATGGACAAGCTAGGAGTGACTGTCAGCTTAACCTCTGGATGCCACCCACAGACCAATGGACAGGTGGAGAGGGCCAACCAGGAGATTGGCCATTTCATGAGAGCCTTCTGTATGAACAACTAAGAGGATTGGCCCCCGGTTTCTGCCTTTGTTGGAATAGGCACAGAACTCACTAAGACACTCAGCCACTAAGCTCACTCCCTTTCAACGTGAGCCATTTCCCTGGAACACCAACCTGGTCAATTCACCAGCAGTAGACTGGTTAACTGGTAACAGGTAACTGGTTCCAAAGAAGTGAACAAGTATGGGAAAGTACCCATCGATGCTTGGAACAAGTAGCTCAGTTCAATAAAGAAACTGCTGACTGGCACCAAGGAGAGAACCACCATTATCAACTTGGGGACAGAGTCTGGTTAGCCACTAAAGACTTCTGTCAACTCCAAGCCTTACGATTCAGGTACATCGGCCCTTTCAAAACCCTGAAACAAAAAATTAAGCTACAGTCATGTGAAAAAACAAGTACACCCCATGGAAATTGTTTCTACTGTTTTTTTTTTTTTTTTTTTTTACATTTTTGGACAAGCAAACATTTGATCATCTTTGAAACAGTCCTATTAATGAAGCTGATACCACAAGTAAGATTAGCTTTTTCATCATTTATTCATTTATCATTTATTCAAAAGAAATATCAATAAATGTCATATTCTTCTGTGAAAAATACAGTACACCCTTGGCCTCAGAACCTAGTATTGCCCACTTTAGCAGAAATAACTTCTTGTAGGTGTTTTTTTGTTTGCTATAATTTTTTTGACCACTCTTCCATGCAATATTCTTTCAGTTGCAAGATGTTTGAGGGTTTTCTTGCATGTACTGCCCATTTCAAATCCCCCCCACAACATTTCAATGGGATTCAGATCCAGGCTTTGACTAGGCCATTCCATAACCCTCCATTTCCTCTTTTTGAGCCATTCCTTGGTGGATTTGCAAGTGTGCTTAGGATCATTATCCTGTTCAAAGGACAAACTTCAACTTTCAGAGAGATGGCCTCACATTATCTTCAAGTGCTCTTTGATATGATACAGATTTTATAGTTGAATCAATGAATGCAAGCTGTCCAGTCCCTGAGGCAGGGAAGCAACCCCAAACCATAACATTTCCACCACTGTGCTTTACAGTTAGTATGAGGTGCTTTTCCTGAAAAGCTGTCTTTGGTCTGCACCAACCATGTCTGCTATTACTGTGGCCAAACAACTCTATCTTTTATTCGTCTGTCCAGAACACATTCCAAAAGGCCTGGTCTTTGCCTATATGCTCATTGGCAAACTGTAGTCTCGCAAAGGCTTTTTCCTGACATGCCTCCCATGCAGGTCGAATTTGTGCAATCTCTTACTGTTTGTAAAAGTATGCACTTTGGCACCAACAGTTGCAAGAATTACTAGCAGATCCTGTAATGAAATTTTTGGATTCTTGGAGACTTCTTTTTGCATCAGATGGTCTGCTCTTGGGCTGAATTGCTGGGACAACCAGTCCTTGACAAATTATTTGAATTTGTTGTTTGAAATCGGTGCCATTTATAGATTATATAGATAGATAGATAGCCTTACAAAACTCTTTAGATCTGACACCACACACCTCAATAACAAAGGGCACATCAGACACTAAATATTGAGAGGGGTATAAATAAGACAGGTTCCACCTGCACTCCCTAAGCAGGTTCTAATCACTGGCACCCAATCTTGAACACTTGATTCTAATTTTACTGATTTGAAGGTGTGATAAATGTAGGGGTGTATTTACTTTTTCCATGTGACTGATCTGTTTTTTGTTCATTTAAATTGTGAAAATTTCTACAAAATGTCCATTTTAATTACATTTTAATTAATTTGATAGAGTGCATCAATTTTATTAATAAGTTTCAGAGATGATAAAATGTTTGCTTGTCCAAATATGTCAACAATTCATCCAACAATTTCCATACTTATTTTTTCCACGATTGTACATTTAAACTAGACCTGCCACATCACTGCTGCATTGCTACCTCATTCCATGTTTCCACCTGAATCCCATAATACCAGGTCCCCTAGCCACTGACACACCTCCAGACACCCCTCCAGCTCACCTCGACTTTGATGGCCAGCGAGCATATCTAGTCATAACAATACTCAATTTCCATCGCAAAAACTGTAAATTACAGTATCTGATGGATTGAGATGGTTAAAGCACAGAGGAGCAATGCTAGGTACCTGCACAAGACACCCTCGACCCCAACCCGTGCTGTGCGGTCCATGTTAACCACTCTGAACGCCCGGGCCCAAGACCTAGGGGGAGGCCAGAAAGAGTAGTGCTCCTGGAGTGAGCCGTTCGGGGAGGGGCTCTGTCAGGTCGACTGCTTCCTCAAACTCAACTTCCCAAAACACGCTGTGGCATACAAACAAGGCTGCTATGGACTACAATCCCCAGCACAACACTCAACAGGCACGTTCATCATCTCCCGAGTTTTAATCACAGACACCTTTTTTACAATTACAGTTACACCCTATATAAACAGACCCTGGACATTCACTCAGTGCGAAGTAACGCTTAATGTGCGTAACCTGACTTTCAACAAACCTTTTGTTCATTGATCGCTTCCTGGTTTTTGTGTCCTGGTTTCTGGTGCATTGTACTGTTTGCCAATCGCCTGCACCCTTGCTTGTTTTGTTTTTTTTACCTTGAACTTTTCTCACATTTTCGAACTGTCTGCCTTGAACATCAAACTATTTATTCTGCATGTGCATTTGCTTAGTCATTTGTTGTGACACTCATTTACCAAAACAGCAACTGTAATAATGAGTGGAAAAAATGAAAAAAGTTGTAGCCATCTCAGTTGCTGTATTTCTTATATAACACATATAATGTATAATTCAAAGCACATACTAAAGCTGCCAGGTGCAGTCAAAGCTAACTTACCCACAATCATGAGCAGCTTGTCTTGCTCTTTGATGATGTAGATTTGAAACACAGAGCCCAGGCCTGGGATGTGAGTCAATGAGTTCTTTATAACGTTCAGTGCATACAGACCTTCTTCTGAACCCACTAACACAATCTGAGCACACAGCAAAGACAAAAATAAAATGGTTTTAGACTTGCATGTTTTATTTAATGATAATGACATTTTCTACTGAATTCAGTCTCACCACTCGATTATACATATTTTTATGTACTCGAAAATACATTAATAAAGATAGTAAGGCGTGAACTCATGGTCACTTGATACAACTGTTGTACAGATACAACTGATCTGTATCATAAACATCCATCCCAAACATGATAATATTATTTTTCTAATGTTCACTACAATAGTTTGTTATATGCACTCTGGTACCTGGTCAGTGAGGGGGAGTGTGCAGTTGATGTCCAGTCTGTCATCTCCCTCCAGTTTCAACAGAGAATTTCCCAGCAGCTTCTGAAAGTAGGGAAAATTTTAACTTTTTAAGGCCCAGAGTTATTTGATTTAAAAAGGCATACAGTGGGGGAAATAAGTATTGGACACGTAAATATTTTCTTCAGTAAACATATTTCCAATGAGTTTATTCACATGAAATTTTCACTAGACATTAGTATTAACTCAAGAAATCTGGAAATATAAAGAATTCACAACATTAAAGTCCATAAATAAAGTTGTGTGTAATAAAGTGGAATGACACAGGAAAAAAGTATTGAACACACTAAGGAAAAGCAGTTCTCCAAGGCAAGGTAAGGCAAGGAACCAGCTGAAATCCCTAAGTAATTATACCCCCTAGCTGTTCAAATTAATATCAGCTGGGTTAGTAAATTGATGGTCTATAAAAAGGCTTTTTGTTACCAAGGTGTCACACAAGAAATATCTCATTATGGTTAAAAGCAAAGAGCTCTCCCAAGACCTTCAGAACCTTATTGTTGCAAAACATATTGATGGAATCGGATACAGATGTATTTCAGAACTTCTGAATCCTCCAGTAAGCACCATTGGGGCCATTATCCACAAGTGGAAGCAACATCACTCAGTCATCAACTGGCCACACTCAGAATTTCTGACCAGGGAGTCAGAAGAATAGTCAGAAGAGTAGCCCAAGAGCCAAGGACCACTCAGAAAGAGCTCCAGAAAAACTTGGAGGCAGCAGGTGCCATCGTCACAGAAAAAACAATAAGCAATGCACTCCACTGCTAATGCTCACCCCGCAGACTCCATTACTAAAGAAAAGGCATGTCGAAGCTTGTTTAAAATTTGCTACAAGTCATTTGGATAAGCCTATGAAATACTGGGAGAATGTAGTCAGGTCAGACCAGAGCAAAATTTAACTTTTTGGCTGTCATACTACACACCATGTGTGGAGAAGAAATGGCACTGCACATCACCCTAAAAACACTATACCAACAGGGAAGTTTGGAGGTGGAAGTATCATGGTGTGGGGCTGTTTTTCATCGCATGTTACTGGCAGACTTCACATAATTGAAGGAACGATGAATGGAGCCCTTCACCGGGAGATTCTTGAGCAGGATCTGCTGCCATCCACCAGGATGATGAAGATGAGATGTGGGTGGACCTACCAGCAGGACAACGATCCAAAGCAAACAGCAAAGGAAACTCTCAATTGATTTCAGAAAAAAAAAAATCAAGGCGTTAGAATGGCCCAGTCAATCCCCTGACGTGGATCCAATTGAACAAGATTTAAAGACAATATGTTTAGAAGAATGGGCCAAAATCACACCTGAATACTGCGGCCGATTAATTTCTTCATACAGGAAGCGTCTTGAAGCTGTCATTACAAACAAAGGCTTCTCTACTAAGTATTAAATCAATTTCAGTTAGTGTGTTCAATACTTTTTCCTGTGTCATTCTGCTTTATTACACATAACTTTATTTATGGACTTTACTTTTGTGAATTATTTATATTTCCAGATTTCTTGAGTTAATACTGATGTCTGGTGAAAATTTCATGTGAATAGCCTCATTGGAAATATATTTACTGAAAAAAATGTTGACGCATCCAATACTTATTTCCCCCACTGTACTTGTAGGCTGGATTTCATTCCCTGAGTATCGGATATATGAGCTCATTTGGGTTCTAGGGTGACTTTTAGATATTGAACTCTATTTCATCAAGCAAAAGCTTGTACAACAATCTCTTTCATGTTTGTGGATTGTGTTTTAATGCTGTCATAATTTACAGTGCACTCCACTAATATTGGAACCCTTGGTAAATATGATTCAAAGAAGGCTTTGAAAGATTTTCTTTATTGTTTAACCTTTTGTTAAAAAATTCCAAAATATGAAATGACTGGAACTTCTTAATTATTGCCCTGATGGTGGAAATGGACATTTTCAATGCTTTTGCTATATTCTTAAACCCACTTCCTATTTTGTGAAGCTCAACAACCTTTTACCACACATCACAGCTATATTCCATGGTCTTCCCCATTGTTATGAATGACTAAGGGAATTTAGCCTGTGTGTTACCTCATATTCAGACCTCTGTGACATAGGAAGTCATAGTTGAACAATTTCCTGTTCCTAGTGACCCAGGTGTACTAATTTATATATATATATATATATATATATATATATATATATATATATATATATATATATATATATATATATATAAAAATCATGTCACGTGTTCCATGTAATGAAAGTTTAGACGGATGCAAGTGCAGATAAGAGCTTTTAATAAAGAGAGACAGGTAGACAAATCCAAAGCATAAGACAATAGCATGGTCAAAAACAGGCAATGGGTCAGGCGATCAGAAAACAGGCATAAACAAGGCAAGGCAAGAATCGAGAATGAGAAACCAGAAACAAGATCAAATAACATGAATCAAATTGAGGAACAGGGTACAAACGCTTGGTATGGTGATAACACTCAATACTATGCAAAGTGCAAAGAGACATGAGGGTTTTAAATGACAAGCGTAATCAGGGGTGAAACACAAGACAGCTGAGAACAATGCTGACACATTTCGGGAAACAACCAATGAATATACAGCGGCAGAGGCATAAACCATAACAAAAGCACGTGTCGAAATTAAACAAAGTCAATGTCACTGAAGACCCAAAAGTGTGCATTCCCTAAGAGCTCGTGCAACGAGCTTGCGCTTTGGGTTTCCGAGCACGCTGCATGCTACAGCGCTAGTTCAAGGGGAAATCGTGACAATATCTCAATGGGAATATACTTCAAATATATTTTTCTCATATGAATTCATGGGGTGCCAATAATTGTTGCACACCTATATTTAACAAACGTTTCTTTTTGATAAATCTGTGTTGTGTTTGCAACTGTTTGATATCCATGAGAGTAGAGTATTTTTGTGCATTTTTTTTTAACAAAAGATCAAAAGATTAAACAATAAAGACATTTTTCACAGCCTTCTTTGCTCATATTTACCAAGGGTGTCAAAATTTGTGCAGGGCACTGTATTTGTTTTTTGCTGCCACCATATTTAAATTAACATTATTCCATTACAGCACTTCTCTTTGGCAATGTTTGTCATTACCACTTTCAATAAACACATTGCAGAAAAGAAATACAATAAATAATTTTTTATTGAAAAAAATGATAGTTATATAATCTTCTTTGATAAATGTATTCTCATAAATCTGTGTTAATTTCATATGAAGTAAAAAACACAGATAAAAATATTTTTGGCAGGGGCCCCTGTATAACATCAAAATGGGTCGATCAGATCTTTCTTCCAAACTCACTGCATCTGCCTCTGCTTTCTCACGGGCACCACGGGCACTTGCCACAATGGCCTCCAAAACTGCCACCCACCGCTGCTTCTCTGCAAAGCTTGAGCTCATGAGGTAAAGAGTCTGTGCTGGCCAGCAGGATGTGTGGGGGAGTAACTCCAACTTCAGCACAAATGGCACATCTGAGGACCCAAACATCTTCATTATACCACACTTAAGAAAACTGAAAAGTCACATTGTTGCTCCTAATTACAACTACTTGTATTTCAAAATCTCTATAAGTGCAGTCGTTTAATGTCTAGACATATTAGCAAAATACAATGCTGATTATAATTTTTTTCTTTTATCTTACCAGACTTCGCAGTGTTGGTGAGTTCTGAGCCACCCACAGCACTGTGCACAATCACTTCACCATCGGATAAATACAGATCAAACTCATCCACTGGCTTCACCGACTCTGCAATGCAGCAGGTAAATTTCCATGGAATGAACACAGTGCAGTCCTCCATCAAGGTTTTCAGTATACCATGGTACCTGCTTACAAGGAGTCTTTTTTCATGACAATGAAGTATAACAGTATAATTATTTCCTTGTCAGGGTAAGTTCCTGATTATGGTATATTATTCTATCAGTATATGACACTCAGTAATGACCAAATGAGTTTTCAACAATGTTAATAGGCGTATTGTGTGTTTCAATAACTGACTACCATGAATTGTTTGTATTTTTATGTCCATGAGTTGAGAAAAATAATGACCTTCTCTGGGCTCAGTCTCATAGGTAAGAACCTTGTTCCCTTCTAGCACCACATACTTCCTCTCCCAGCCCTGACCACGCTTCCCATTCCTACAATCAGGAAGCAAACACACACTTCACAGTCCTTATAAATGGGTCAAGCTGATCCACACACAGTCAAGTCAATAAATGTTTGGGCAGTGACAAAATTGCTGTTATTTTAGTTACTACAGTATATCGGACTTTAAATTAAATATTGGAGTGGAAATAAAATAATGAATGACAGACTTTCAGCTTTAATTTAAAGGTATTCACATACAAATTCGATGAATGGTGTAGAATTACAGCACATTTTATATGTGGTACATTTTATAATACTATTCCCATCATTCTGGTACAGTTGATTTTTGTCTCATCTGTAAATAGGATGTTGTTCCAGAAATGTACAGGCTTTTTAAAAAAGATGAAAAATTTTGGAAAATTCTAATCTGGTCCTTCCTGTTTTTTTTAGGCTTACCAAAGGTTTACATAATGTGGTAAACCCTCTGTATTTACACTGCTGAAGGATTCTCTTGATTTGTTGACTTTGACACAGGTATACATCCTGGAGGTTGTTCTTGATCTGGCCAACTCTTGTGAAGGGGTTTTTCTTTACAAGGGAAAGAAATTTTCTGTCACCCACAACAAATATTTTCCGTGGTGTTCTGGGCCTTTAGGTTTTCCTGAGCTCCCCAGTACATTCTCTCATTTATAGAACCACCAAATCACTAATTTGGACACACCTAATATTTCTGCTCTCTCTCTGATGGGTTTGTTTTGATTTTTCAGCCAATGGTGGCTTGTTTCACTGGCAATAATCATATTATAAAGACACTGGCAGGTCTTTGGACTTCATATTGAAAGTTAACAGTAACAGATTCCAAATGCAAATGCCACATGTGAAATTCACCTTAGAACTTTCATCTGATTCCTTGAAAGGGAAATAATGAGGAAATAACACACATCTGGCCATGGAACAGCTGAGTAGCCAATTGTCCAGTTACCTTTGGTCCCATTTTGATGGGGGTTCGATGGGACACATATCAAAAGTGCTGTAATTCCTGTATAACCCAAGACAGGGTGATTTTTTTTAAAAATGTAAGAATTTTAGGTAATCCTAAATCAATGCAATTCATATAAACATGGAAAAGCTAAAGAAACAACAAGTAACTGCTCAAAGTTATCAGATACAGATGTTGCATGCTTAAAACTACAACCCCAATTCTGAAAAAGTTGGGACAGTATGAAAAATGCAAAAAAAAAAAAAACCAAACAGAGTCATTTGAAAATTCAGTTCACCCTGTACTATATTGAAAACACATTATTAACCCCTTAATTCGATGTTTTACTTTGTGAATTTAATTTATGTTTGAAAATATACACTCATTTCAAATCTGATGACTGCAACACATTCCAAAAAATTTGGGACAGTCGACTGTTTACCACTGTGGAACATTACCTTTTCTTTTAATACCACTTATTAAGCATTTGGGCACTGAAGACACCAGTTGGTTAAGTTTGACAAGATGAATTTTCCCCCATTCATCCATTATGCATTTCTTCAGCTGCACAACTGTACGGGGACCTCGTTGCATTGCATTGCTTTTCTGCATTAATGATGCCCTCACAGATGTGCAAGTTACCCACGCCATGGGCACTAACACGCCCCCATACCATGACAGATGCTGGCTTTTGAACCTGACGCTGATAACAGCTTGGATATTCCTTTTCCTCTTTGGCCCGGAGAACACAATGGCTGTTTTGTCCAAAAACTATTTGAAATGTTGACTTGTCAGACCACAAAACACGATTCCACTGTGCTACTGTCCATCTCAGATGAGACCGAGCTCAGAGAAGTCGCTGGCGCTTCTGGACAGTGTTGATGTATCGCTTCTGCTTTGAATAGTAAAGCATTAACTTGCATCTGTGGATGCAGTGGCGAATGGTGTTGACTGACAAAGGTTTACCAAAGTATACCCGAGCCCATGTCAGGATATCCATTACAGACACATGACGGTTTTTAAGACAGTGACGTCTGAGGGATCGGAGATCATGTGCATTTGGAAGTGGTTTTCGGTCTTGGCCTTTACACATCGAGATTTGACCAGATTCCTTGAATCTTTTTTAATTATATTGTCCACTGTAGAAGGTGAAATGCCCAAAATCCTACAGATTTGTCTTTGGGGAATGTTGTTCTCAAAGTGTTGGATTATTCCCTGATGCATCTGTTGGCAGATTGGTGAGCCTTGACCCATCCTTGCTCTTGAAGTATTAGGCCTTTTTTGGAGGCTCCTTATATACCATGATTAGACAATTGCCTCACCTGTTTCACATCACCTTCTTATTTCAACTTGTCATACAGCTATTAGTCCTAAATTTCCTCTGTCCTAACTTTTTTGGAAAGTGTTTGCATGCATCAATTTGAAAATAAATGTTTACCTTCATAAAACTATGCAGTTGATTAGGAAAACATTAAATATCTTGTCTTTATACGTTTTTTGTTTAAATACAAGTCAAAGTAAATATACAAATCACCCCTCTTCGTTTTTAATAGCATTTTCCATACTGTCCCAACTTTTTCGGAATTGGGGTTGTACAAATACCTGTCTGGTACAGGTCCAAGGCTTTCATAATTCTTTACCACTTTTACCAATGATCCTCTTTTGCTTTGGCATTATTGCCCTAGTTGATGTAGCAATTATATTGTATAATACATTAGGTGGAATGCAGTATGTTCTGACCTGGGCTGTTTCATCCAGCCCTCCAGCCTCATGTGTCCACTGGAGTCTTTGAGCTGTAGGCCTGAGTTGCTGCTCTTCTCCCTGCACAGAGCCTCAGATAGGTGAAGGGCATATTCGGTGGGCACACCACATGTGGCTGGAAGGTAGGGGGAGCATTTTGGGTGGCACAAAGCATGGCATTCTAATGTGGGAAAGAAAAATACAGCTAAAACAATAGTAACAAGATTGGGTTACAGTGGCAGTGGGGGCATGATCGAGCATCAGCTACAGATGGGGAGGAGGGGGTTGAACCGGCAGGTAAGGCGTGATGATTATTACCTTTGTCTTATTACTGCCAGTCTACTTATGTATGTTTCTTTGTGCTTTCATTAGCTACCAGAGAGAGAGAGAGAGAGAGAGAGAGAGAGAGAGAGAGAGAGAGAGCGAGCGAGCAAGCGAGCGAGCGGAGCATGCAACACACACACGGATCGTGAACTTACGGAAACACTAAGCGGCCATGCATTTTTTTCTTGTTTTCTTGTGATCTTGACTAAATTTTCTTGTGATCTCGACATAACAAAAGTTGTTTTCTTTGTTATGTCGAGATCATGAGAAAGCAACTTGTTATGTCGAACACAAGAAAAATAAGTCGTGATCATGAGAAAACAAAGAAAAAATACACATCCGCTTAGGGCTTATGTATGAACTTCAATGGGGTGGTTTATATTTAAACATGGTGAAGGACTTGTCGACAGGAGGCTTCCATGGTGGCGTCTGAGTCCTCCTTGATCACATCAGCACCACTGCACCCGGTATGTATGGGTGTGGGGGGAAGACACGAGAGGAGGCACTCGATTTTATTTTCACTTCTCACAATGTCAACCAAAAATATAAACCAACAGAAAGGGGACCATTACTAGTTTGCGGCTTCCACCCCGTTCACGTTCTGTGTTTGTGTGTGTGTGTGTTGCACGCTCTGCCAGCTACTGTAGGCTATGCCACTCTCTCTTCCTATGGTTATGGCTACTGAAAGCACAAAGAATATGGAATTAAATCTGTGCCAAAAGCGTTACTTCTCAAGAAACTAACAAAAATATACAATGAGAAAGAAGAAAAAACAAAAACCAGCAAATTACTCTCATTGATTAGTGAGATTTGGATTGACAGTTTGAGTGTTCAGTTGAGGAGGAAGAGGAGGATGATGATGATGATGATGCCACGGCTCCGTGCCGCTCTTGAGAGCTTATCTCGAAAAAATAGTCATATGAAACTACCCAAACCTCAAATATTAATTACGAACTAATATACTGACTAAGTAAGTAAGTAATGTCCACTATAAAGTACAGACACCATAACTATACAGAAAAAATCATCCAGAATGCTCTCCAAAATTCACGCCACTGAAGTCTCTATTTCTAGTTCAGGGAGCTGCCAATCCAAATCTCACCATTGAGAGGAAATTGCTGTTAAGCCCACAATTATTATTAAATATTCAATACTTTTGGCACAAATTTATTTCCATAAAAGAAACACACATAAATAGACTTGCAGTAATAAGACACAGGCATTAGAATCACGCCTTACCTGCGCGTTCAACCCACCTTCTCCTTGTCCGCAGCTGACTCTCGACCACGCCCCCAGAGTCACAGAATCGTATTTGCGAATTTAAGAATTTTTAGGTAATCATGAATCTAGGCAATTTATAAAATATGGCAAATTTAAAGAAACAAATAGTGTGCAAACTTAATATCTCACTTTAATGCAAGGACAAACAGCAAAAAAGTGATTTGTCTCAGTTATGAATTTTAAAAGATAAGCACCATTTGAGCAAAAATCTGCATTAGTTTTTCCATAGATAAATGAATAAAAACAGTTAATTGGATTGGACCTTATATAATACATTTGTGTGAATTGACAAAGAAGTCTTGACAGCGTACCAATGCAGGTAGCCGCCTGCCGGGCGAAATGGACAGTGTCTAGACATACAGTGCACTTGGCTGCCCTCATGTTGAGACCCTGGGTGAACCGGTGTGGGGTGCTGTGACTGCCATGAGTACTGTGGTGAAGCCTCTCCTTTACACGTCGCACATATTCTAAACATTGAACAGAGCAGAGCACAACTTGGTCATCTGTACATCATCCTTTGCTAACCACATTATCTTACCAACCCAGCATACCCACCCCAACTTAAAAAAAATGATAAAAGCTGTCAAAAGCAATGTCAAACACCCTGAGAGTATTTGCATAA